>NW_015505339.1:1961934-1975629 GCF_001515645.1 Sinocyclocheilus grahami | reverse complement strand
ATATATATATATATATATATATATATATATATATATATATATATATATATATATATATATATATATATATATTATTATTATTTATTTATTTATTTATTTATTTTTTTAACTGCATATGTATTTCAATATAAAACATGTAGAGCAAACAAATGCACAACACATAGAGGATAACAATATGCAGAGCCGCTCACAGATGACAGCAGCCTGCGCACTGTGTCTTTAAATCCCGCCTGAAAGGGGCGGGGCTTGCGCGTCCTCTGACTACAGTGAGCATTTAAAGCACCGCGCACAACAGAAGACCCGTTTGTGAACAAACCTCTCAAGTGCTTTAATGAACGTCCTCTAGCATCTATAGAGCTCAACTAAAGCTTTCCAACGGGCCGAACGGGATCATTACGGCATTATGAACATTTAACACCGGACACCTAGAATCTGTCAGGAGATTAAGGTGAATTTTACTGCGTTTGTCGCATTGTCTGTGTTTGTGGTCTTTCTGTGTGTGTGTCTCTCTCTCTCTCTGTGTGTGTGTGTCAGGAGGGAAGTGCAGGAATAGTGCTAAAACATAATAATTTTTTTATTTATATTTAATATTTATTTACTTTAGATTTTTGTTATGATGATGATGATGATGATCAGCTGACAAGACACGCATGATAGTGTCACAATATGTGACGTTAACACATGTTGCTTCATTTCGTGAAACATCAGTCTTTTTTTCTTACTTCAAGAACTGTATAAGGTGTGTTTCGTCAGGTGTGATCGAGTGTTAGTGACTCATCCCTTTGCGGAAGCGGACAGGTAGAGCGGGTATGGTTGCTAGGAAACCGCGGCGGAGGTGACAAGAGCGGGGTGTGAACGCGCGCGACTGTCTCTCCTTCATACCTTCTCACAGTGTCATATCATTGGTTTGTCAGGACGCAGATATTTGGTAATTTGAGGCCATGTACAATGACTCTACACTTTACTGCTGGACCTCTTTTCGAAATATTTTTTTTTACAATTGTTGTATAGCCTACACTTGTGAAGTGCCCTGTGTTTTGGGGTTTGTCTGTCAAGAACATTTCATTGCAAAGTTAAGAAATTATAGTTCTTATGCATGAAGAAAATAAAGCCTATTTTTAGAACTATTGCCATTATCTACATCACTTTGACAATTAAGCACATTTGTAATCCAATTCTAAAGACATAATGAAATTACACTATTGTCTTAATAGAGCTTATGGAGATTTTTTTTTGCATATTTAATGAAGTTTGCATCATTGACTCTAATACTGTGAAGCTGCTTTGAATCAGTCTTTATTGTATAAAGCGCTATAAAAAAGTGACAACTTGATCATGCATAAACGGTATATAAACTTTACAGTATATTTACTGTAATGCTATATCATTGCAGTTCTTGTATGTGGCCCTTATGCTGAATTCATGAATAAATGTGGTTATTCATCATAAACAAAATCTCAATTTTAATAGTGCTAAAATAAGCTTTGTTGTCTTGTGATTTTAGGAGTGAGTAGTGACATGTTCCTGACTTGCACAATGCAGCCAAATGTACGGATTTGGTTCTGAGATCTCCGATTTAAATGTAAAAAAGGTTAGAATGAATAAATGTTCATCTGATAGTGTTTTATAGAATGTTTCATGGGGTTTACGCCACACCGAGCACATTTGCTATGCTTTGTTTACTTAACGTCTTTGCAACACATTGGCATTGTCTTCCCGAAGGCATTGAGAAATGTCTGTGCCGGACACTAGGAAGTCTGCCCGTCTTGCACCTGTTGTGAGAGGAAGCGCTTGTCCCGTGGGGTTCTTTATCACAGATCAGGTTGCATTGTGTGCTCATAGTGACCGTATCCAAGGTCCAAAGCTTTCAGGATGCATGACTGCTTGCATTTGTGAACCGGATCAGGGATGGTAGAAAGAAATGCACGTCCCTGTTGAACCAACTGACCTGGTTTGAACACATACCCTTTTATGAAATGGCATTGCATTGCTTTCTTTGACTAGATTTGACTCTGCATCACAAACAATCTGCAAAATGTGTGATATTGATTCAATTGCAATATCCCATGAATGCACCTGTTGCATATCCCACTGAGTTCTGCAGAAATGCATTGAACCATGCTTATGCGTTGTGTCTGTTGCTTGCAAAAAAAGCCCTGCAATAAAATTTTCTATAAAATGCTAATTGCCGTTTAATAGGGTACATGACTTGTTTGTATCTCTGGAAGACTGTCGTAATGTTGGTGATTTGATAGCTTGTGAGCGTGATATGTGTTTGTAAGCTAAAACCAGGATGAACCTTGCCTCCAGGTCCATCACTCTTCACGTTCTCAGGGGTGTAAAGCTGGTTTCTCAAAGAGCGAAAAACGTTTTCTACTCTAGAAGCAACTGCTTTAGACCATCTCTAGTGTTACACCAAAGAGTAACACTAGATACAAGTTCCTTCAAACATAAGTTGTGTTCCCAAGGCATGAAATTTGAGACTCATTTGCATACACTGTTTGATATTACATGGCTTCCTCTGTGAGGAAAGCATTTGCACGAGACTCTCAGAAAGTCGTGCTTGCAGACAAAATTACACAGTATTTCATAGAATGCAGCAAAGTGATAAATTGTATGCTGTCAATGCATCCTACAAGACTGGATTGAGTCTTTTGCGGTTTGTACTGTTTTGTGTGTGTGACATCTAAGAGAGCATTCGGTTTGGCACTATCCTCGGGGCTTTGGGGGCATAAGTGTCGTTTAGTGCTGTCAAACTGAGCGCTTGTCATACCACAGGCTGTGAAGCTCAGCAGAATGTTGCTCAATGTTCTTTTCTGAAAGAGCTCTACTGGAGTCCCGTGCACATGGCTGACTGCATTGCAAAGCGAGGGGACTCGAGGGGGAGGTGCATTGGATGGTGTGCTGATAGCCCAGGGTTCACTGCTCCATAAACAACTAGACAATGTCCCAGTTCTTCCACAACAACCACAAAACCATTGCAATTATCTCAGTTATGTTTGAATGTTCATATGGTCATAATAGAGGTAATGATAAAATTTCACCGTTCAAACATTGCTCTTTCATAGCTTAAAGGTGGGGTAAGCGATTTCTGGTAGCCAATGTTAACATTTGAAATCACCAAAACAAACATGCCCCTACCCCAAAAGGGTCTCGCGCCTATTTTGATAGCTCCGCCCCACGCATACGCACGCAACCCAGGAAACGATTAGTTCTGTGAGTGAAACAAAGCAAAACCAATGTTACACCATGTCTACACCGGACGCGAGTGGCACGGCATAACAAAATACAATAGAACTCATTATAATCAGTGATGCTGTCTACACCATAGATATGCACAGGACGGCTAATGTCCGTCCTGTGCACAGAACGCTCTCTCCTCCACTTCATGAGTAGACACGCCCCTTACTGCTGATTGGCTATGTTAATAAATAACAACTTAGCTAATATTTTAACATCCGCACATAAAGAAATAGGGTGATAATTACTGTTAATAAATAACAATTTGGTCCCTCGATATTCTCTTTGCCACCGTGAATTTTCTCAGTCTCCTTAGCAAGTGTAAATACGGCCGGGAAGTAAGAAAACACACAGTCCATGTATTCTCAATACTTCAATTTATTAATAGAAATACAGTTCTTATATAGGCATATGTCGAGGGGAGTTTCATCCTCTTAACCAATGAAGATAGGGGGACATACCTATACAGGATGTTTTTCCCAAGAACATGTGTTTTGTATAAAATCGCCACATATACAGAAAAACATATCCATATAAGGAATAGACTCCCTGGCAACGGAGGCTGGACCCCCCTCACAAATCAGCACAAACTCCTTTACCTCGAATATGAGTAAGAGACATTCAAACACCATACAAGAGAGAGAGAGAACAGATAGAGGAGGGGTGATTCAGAGAAGGAGAGAGAAAGAGTGAGAAAGGAGGGGTGAGGCATTCTCAAAACAGAGAGTGTTTTCTAACAGGCTACAAGTTTGTTTTGCTACTCGGCCCGAATCAGTTTAAAGCATTTTTGAAAAATCGCTTACCCCACCTTTAATGGAGCTCTTGGTTGTATTTCTGTCTAGTATTGACTTTATCTTGGGCGTTTCTCTTAAAATTCCTTGAAGAAATTAAAATAGACACAAATAAGACCAAATACAAAATAACTTGTAAATAAGGCACAAATTATTGAAATATGTCTTTCTTAAAGGGATAGTTCACCCAAAAATGAAAATTCTGTCATTAATTACCCTTGTGTCGTTTTAAACCCGCAAGACCTCCGTTCATCTTCGGAACACAAATTAAGATATTTTTGATGGAATCTGAGCGCTGTCTGACCCTGCATAGACAGCAATACAACTGAAATGTGTGACGCAGCTAACACAGAACAGCATACGCTGTTTACATCCAGCGGATACTCTCCAAAATGGCACCAGGGTGACACAGAGGAGACGAATTGTTGAATAAAGTTGTTTTTATTTTTGCGCACAAAGTATTCTCATTGCTTCGTAAAATTACAGTTAAACCCCTGATGTCACATGGATTATTTTACAGATCTCCTTGCTACATCTCTGGACTTGGGAACATTTCAGTTGTATTGCTGTCTATGCAGGGTCAGACAGCTCTCAGATTCCATCAAAACTATCTTAATTTGTGTTCCGAAGATGAACGAAGGTCTTACGGGTTTAAAACGACATGAGGGTGAGTAATTAATGACAGAATTTTCATTTTTGGGTGAACTAACCCTTTAATACTTCAAAATTTCACATTGCCATTTCTTTGTCTTCCGGATGAGATGTTAAACCGAGGTCCTGACTCTCTGTGATCATTAAAAATCCCAGGATGTCTTTCGAAAAAGAGTAGGGGTGTAACCCCGGCATCCTGGCCAAATTCGCCCATTGGCCTCTGACCATCATGGCCTCCTAACCATCCCCATATCTGCTGATTGGCTTCATCACTCTGTCTCCTCTCCACCAATAAGCTGGTGTGTGGTGGGCGTTCTGGCGCAATATGGCTGCCGTCGCATCATCCAGGTGGATGCTGCACACTGGTGGTGGTTGAGGAGATTCCCCCTTCTATGTAAAGCTCTTTGAGTGCCCAGAAAAGCGCTATATAAATGTAAGGAATTATTATTATTTGTAATTGTGAAATTTACTTTTTTTTAAGTGTAGTTGATGTACAGTAAAGAGTTATATAATAAAAGTGAATCAGTTTTGATTGCAGATTTGAGTTTCAGAAGGTATCTCAACTTGCAAGATTCCTATGGCTTTTTACTCAGTCTCAATTTGCTTCGATAGAAATATCTCATTTGTTTTTTTTCCTATTGGTTTGTATTGTGAGTTCAGTGTAAGATCTGTTCTGAAATTCCAGATAAGACGTGTGAAAATACAAAGGTCCTTTTCTCAGTAAGAAAGAAAATTTGAGAAGCAGGAGGCTTCCGTATTTGTTCTTTATTTAGTCTTATTGCTACTTTTGAGAAACACTTGAGATATTACTGAGATTTATGTTCTTGTCTTCTCATGGCTGTGTTTCAGGTATAGGCCAGCAGCTGCCAGCTTGGCGGGAGGAGCATTTCCTGGCCTGAATGCGAACCGACTGCAGCTGGAGCATGTCCACTGCAGGCTTGACTGCCCAGGAGATCCGTTTACCCGTGCAAAGCCTATTCCTGCGGGACAGCCATTGGCATAGCATGGCCGGAGCTAAGCCCTCTTGGAAATACCATGATCTACACAAGTGAGTGCAACACTAAAAGCACAAGTGTGTTTTTCTCGTGTTGAACATGGATTAGTTTTACAAGTCCCTGGACATGCTCTGCATGACTGAGCAGAAAAACCGGAAATGGTCTGTGATGTTAACATGGTTCATATGATGTTAATGAACCTCGGATTTTGTCTGATTAGCTCTCCTGTTCTTAATCTACAGATTATACTTCACCATTGATTCTTCTATGGATTATAACATTCAGTCCCAGCAACAGGTGCTGCCATCATTCTCAGGAGCGGAAAGTAAGTAGCATTACAACATAAATTTCATCATTATGAAAAGTTCACTCAAATTTACTCACCCTCATTCCAAACTTGTATGGTGTGATTTAAAGCATCTTTCTTTACATTTAGTCACAATTCAGAGTGGCCATGGACAAAAGTACCAAACAGCAACAAAAAAAACCCCTTTAAAAATAGACTTTACAACATGCACTATTTTTTATTTAGCGGATGGGAAGGTTTTCAACTACACATTAAATTTCAGTCTGTTTCTCACATAAAGTTGTTGTATGTCTTCAGAAGGCTAATTTAGTGAAATATAGTATATGTGATACTTTTATATTGCATTTTTTCCCTCCTTTTTGGAGACTGAAAGAAGTGGTCATTATGAACGGTCTGTTTACGGAAAGAACTGCAGAATTATCTGCAAAAATAGCATATGGGTTTGCAGTGACTTGAATGAGTAAATAATGGTGTTTAACAGTTCCTTAAACTCATGTACTGAATGCTAGAGAAAGATAAGAAAACAATGTTGTCATTGGATGAATCAAAGTTGTAATAATGCATTGAAGTGTATGTGGCTCAAACAGTAGAACATGGTGGGTTCGATTTCTAGGGAATGCACAAACTAATAAAATCTGATGCTTTGGATAAAAGCGTCTGCCAAATGTAATGTAAATAGTGTTTAATACTGTTGGAGAAAGTCATAAGCTTAAAGGTGAAGTGCAATTTCTGTTCCACTTGCAGCGACCTCATTTACATTGATGGTAATCAGGTTTTTAGGTTTCATAATTTGTATAAAATAACTATTTATTCATTTAGATCTTAAAAACTGCTAAATACTCATTCTCTTCTACCTTCCTGTTCAAACAGAACAGCGGACTCCTCTTCAGTCACCAAACAGCCCAGGAGGCCAGCCCTTGCCCCCCAAAAAGCCCAGACCTTCCCAACTCACCTTGCACACGGACCCTTTCATGTCCAGCTCTGCCGAAGACGACCAAGTGGTTCCCTGCTTTCAACGTCTAACGGTATCTGACCGCATCAGTCCTCCCCAGACGCCCAGCCGAGTCACCAAACCCCTTCCCCCAATTCCCGGTTCAGCAGAGCTTTCCCCGGATCAGGCTATAGACAGTGAGGTAGAGTTCTTTAATGGAGATGACAATCGCTGCCTAGTTTCCGAATCTTGCTCAAAACACTCTTCTTTCCGCTATGGAATGCCCAGTCGAAGGAGTTTCAGGGGCTGTGGACAGATTAACTATGCATACTTTGAAGGTCCAACATCCCTGCAGAAGCCGCAGACGCAGCCGCAGCCGCAGCCGCAAAAGCCGAGGCAGGAGCGGGAAACCCAGCAGAGGGAACAGGAGCTCCGCGACCACCACCACCAACAGCAGCAGCAACAGCAGCAGCAAAACTGCCTCCGACAACAGGAACGTACACAAAGGAAGCTGCGGCGTTCCCATTCTGGCCCCGCTGGCTGCTTCAACAAACCCACCTCCTTCCGGCTGTCCAGTCACCACCGAAACGTGCAAGGCCTGGATAAACCGGAAGTTCCTCCCAGAGTTCCTATTCCCCCACGACCAATCAAGACTGGAGACTACCGCCGCTGGTCAGCCGAAGTATCATCGGGAGCCAACAGCGACGACGACCGACCTCCGAAAGTACCTCCTAGAGAACCTTTATCTGGCGGTAGTTCCCGCACCCCGAGCCCAAAGAGCCTTCCTGTGTACCTCAATGGGATCATGCCCCCAACGCAGAGCTTTGCCCCGGACCCTAAATATGTCAGTCGTGGCCTCCAACGACAGAATAGTGAAGGTTCCCCGTGCATTCTGCCCGTCATGGAGAACGGCAGGAAAGCAAGCACCACGCACTACTTCCTTTTGCCGCAACGTCCGTCGTACCTGGACAAACATGAGAAGTATTTAACGGACAGCACAGCGAGTCGAGGCACGGATGCCTCGGATTCGAGTTCGGACTGGGACTGTCAAAGCAAAAGGAAAACGACGCACCCAATAGACTTGGTATGAAAAAACCGGGGCATGTTCGACCCCCAAGACTTTTCCCGCTGCTTTGTCGCAGCTTTGCTCTAGCGCTCCGAGCGCGTTACGTATGAATTGCAGTTACTGGGATCTCTCTTGTTTTGGAAACAGTTCTAACAGTTCTCTTAGAGCAAGCTCGGAAACTATTTTGATGTTTTTTTTATTTCATTGCTATGTGGAATGTAAGTGTTGAAATGATGGTGCAGTTGTTTGGTATTAGCTGGTCTGGTACCTCCATACTTCAGTGTTGTAAATTTTCGTAGTCTCATTTTATATCGCATTGAAGATTATTTTTATGTCTCGGAACATGTGGTTGAGCATGTTCGTCTGATCATAGGGACATAGGGTCAGTAAATGCTTCTTTACGTTTGTGTCGTCTACCATATATGAAGTATAAAATCGGCCCGACTTTTTCGCGGCCGGCATTTTAAGTGAAGGGTATTCCATCTTATTACATTGCATACTGCATGCAAGCACGCAATCTGACACATGCACACTATTTTGCTGTTCTTCTGTTGGACTATTGCTCTCGGCTTTTGTCAGGACACTCTTTTCTGTGCTTTTGTTCATGAGGCCTCTCTGTACAATTTCTAGTCTTGATTGTGTGTTACATAGGAACAGGCTAAGTATTGCTTTTCTGTTCTAAGTTGTGTGTGTGTGAGTGATTCGAGAGCTGAATGCGTTACATTTGCCCAGTTTTGGCACTGCTTTTAAGCTTTCATAAGCTGCTTAAAACGGCAGCTGAAATGTTGCCCTCTAAATGAACGGAGTATTTCCAATCCCTGGCTTCTTGCTGAGGTGTAGTGTGTTCTTTTGTTGCCCAAAAAGCAATACTTATAAAACCTGTGAATGAGTTTCTCTCCTCTTTTAAAGTGCTGTCTCCACGTGAAGCTGTGAGCCATTGTCTGTGATAGGTTTTTCTCAAGTACTACCTCCCATTATAGTTCTGCTTCTTCTTAAATACCCAACTGTGGATTACAAAGACTCAACAAATACAATTTCTTTGACATACACAGGTCCGTACGAGGAAACGGTTGACCCTGATCTAAATTTCTTTGTTTTGTCCATTCGAAACAGTCAGTCATTAACACTTCCTCAATGAAAACGCATCTTCGACCGATTTTTAAGAGCTACGTGGAGTTAAAGTCCATGTGTGGTGCATTTGGCTGAGCTCACACATACTGATCTTCCTGTTACTGTATGTGCATTCCTGTTAGACGTGATTACAGTGGGTGTGGGCACCAGAGACTTTGGCTGCTGGCAGCTGGTGAATGAGATGTTTTATTATTCTATACTGTTTCCAGAACCATCGTGATAACTCAGTAAATGTAGCAAGTGCCATGCAATTTAAAAAGGGGGAAAGTAAGACTAAAAACATGCTGTTTGGAAGCTCTAAGGTCAAGTGCAGCTTTCCACCTCACAAGATTTTGAACTCATTTGATGCCATGGTTTTTACCCTTTATTTGACCAGTTTGTGTATCAGGAAATGTTTACATTATACCTTGTTATTTTCCTTTAGCAGTCTTACCTACAAAAAATGAAATGAAGGCAAGTTCAAGAAGAAATAGACATCTCTGCTGTGTTGTGTTTGTGTGTGTGTGTGTGTGTGTGTGTGTGTGTGTGTGTGTGTGTGTGTGTGTATATATATATATATATGTATGTGTGTAAGCAAAGTGCACTGAGAAAACAGTATGTTGTGATGTGTAAAAGTATTTAACATCATCCTCTTACCCAAACTGAATAGTTTTTAGTCTATTGTATCCTGTAAAGTAATAAAAATAAATACTTATTTATGAATCAAGTTTGTCTTTTTCTGATATTCTGTTGTATTCATTCTCTGAAGTATGTCGTATCTCTGAGAAACGCAGAGATATAGCTGTTTTGCCTGTTTTATCACATCCACGCCCCTGTGCTCTGCCTCATTACTATTGGCCTGGCTCCAGACAGGAGGACGTTGAACTGTACTTTTGCACTTAAAAACCGATCTTAGATCAGTTCTGTGGTTGCCTTTATGCAGATGATGGGTTGGTTTGAAGGGATGCGTGTCTCGGAGCGGTTTTACAGCACACCATTCTAGCAAACCTGGGAATTACTCACATAGACCGGTATTTTCTGCCTTGCTGATCGGGGAAAATGCTGTTTCTCTGGTCTTTTTTTTTTTTTTTTTTTTTTGCGTAAAAGCCTTGGATGAAATAAGCAGCTGAAAGGAGTGAACATACAGTTCCCTGTATGTCCCAAACCATTCAATTTAATATACTAAATCATTTTTAAAAACTAAAATGAACCATAACTATGACCACCTAGAATGTCACATAGTCTGGTATTGCTTTAGCTTCTGGCTTTTTGAAATTTTAATTTTAATTACTTCTGAATTGTACTTTTTCATGTCAATGTGATGAACCTGTTAACTTTTCTACTCGACAAATTTGGCTCAGATTACAGGAAATGAAGTCATCCTGTTCACCTTCAGTTGCATTTACTATGTTTCGGTTTCATTTTTATATTGCAGTTATTATTTTTATTCGTTTTTTTTTATCTTAATATATAGCTCTATTTAATTTTTACTTTTACTAAATTTTGGTACTTTAGTCATTTTAATAAACTTGTTTCAGTTAGTTGCCAAGGCAATATCCCTAATTTTTAATCCCTAGAAGTGTTCATATAATATTTATATTTTATTTGATGCTATTTTAAGCAGTGTATCTGGACATAGTGTCAAGAGATGCTATCCAAGCATTTGAAAATTATATATTGAACTAATATCGAATTGAAAATAATAATTTCTTTTTATAACTTTATCTGTTGATATTTGTTGAACATGTCCTAAAAATAATAGTAATGACACAGAAAATCATTTAAAAGATATTTCAAGTTGATTCACCTCACCTGTGAAATGGAAATGACTTTGCAAACCAGTAATTCAACTCTTAAAAAAAAAAAAAAGATAAACTTCCTGATTAATCATAACCCGATCAAAAGCTGACAATAGGGAGGATCTATGGTTGAACCACATACATTAATGTCCAAAAAAAGCAAACAACTAGTTTAGATGGCCCTGACTTAGATCTATTATCTGTCAACCCAACGAAAACATTCACTTACTCACTCACACACGAACATACATAGCTACTTGGCTAAATGAGGACATACTTCTATTGTTTTATATAAAGCTAATTATAATTACTACAGACTAACCCAAACTCACACACTATACCGCCCCTCAAAAAATGTTTCCCCTTTCTTTTTATTCTTTGCCATATTTATAGCATTTTAATACTGGAAAAACTAAATCTGAAAGAATAAGTTTATGATTGATATGGGTAATTATCACACACACAAAAAATTTTAGGTTTAAATTTATTGCAAGAATGATTAACTTCCTAGTCAGTGCTGAGAAAAATGGTCCGATGTTAGTCGATTTATTTTAAATTTTTGTATACTCAGAAAATGATGCACGATGATTAGAATATTATTTTATCTGTCCAGAGCAGACAAGCATCTTATGCGATCATACAGGTGTGGCATATTTGCATACAGCTTCAATTTAATGACAAATAAATAAACTAGGGAGAGTTATCATAACAAACTATGTTTATTTAGACAATTTAGTTAGGTTTATGAGAACAGATTAATCAGTCTGTGCAATGCTTGTCAGCGCTAAAAATACTTTATACTTTTTTGCATTATGAAAGTGGTCAGGCAGTACCTCTACAAAGTGCTTAAATGTGGTATATTAGATACATGTTTCTTATTTTGAAATCCAACTAAGACTAAAGAGTTTGAGATGGACCAACCTACTATTTACAAGTAAAAGACACCTTTGATGATGTAAAGCATCAGCCAAACAGGGGAAGACAGCATGGTGTATAATTAAGTCTGTAGTGCCTCCCAGTGACCTTACACCAACATTGCATTTTATTTTTAATTTTTATACGATGAACATGGTGTTGTTGTGTAGCCAATTACTTGTAATGCACATATGCTTTATTAAAAATAAAAAAACCTTTGGAAACATAGGCTACTGTATATTCAGCACAGTTGTTTTCACTATAAATATGAATTTACAAAAATATATTAAATGTGCTTTCATTGAAACAAGCAATACCCTGCTATGATAACAAAACCCATAGATAATATACAGTGTCAACAAAAACAAACATTAAAAACATCAACATAACTGACTGTACTAGTTGGTTAATGTGGTAGCATTGTAAATAGATATATTAAAAATATAATGATTAATAAAAAAGATGATTATTATTAATAATTGTAATTTACCCTCTCATACCAAGAAAACAAATCTCTTTGCATTACTCCTCTTCTCTCTTATTTCCCAATAGTGTTGCTTATATTGTTCCTATATTGTAAGTTGTTTGTATAAAAGCGTTTGCTAAATGTCTAAATGTAATATAAACATCAGATTTTGCATTTATGTGGCGTCGAGCAGGAAGCCCTACCCACACCACACGGTTTTACATTTTAAAAGAGAATTTTACATGACAAACCATAAACCACAAACCATAAAAAGCATGCCCTCTAGTGAAGCATCACAGAAATCATAAAAATACAAGGTATGTGTGCAACAGGGTGAGTAAACAGTGGTTTGTGTTGGTGGCAGCACTCCTGAGCGCTTGTGTAATGCAGTGGACCATATTTTAACTACCCCCACATATTAAATTACAAATGTGTTAATTATTGATTTATGCATGAGCTGAAAGACCCAGATTTTGAATCTTCTGTGACTGAAAAGTTTTGATGCCCATAACCTCTGTCAAAGACTATAGAATACCCAAGACATGTCACTCGTATAGTTTTGAATGGGAAAAATGCAATGCTCAATATGGCTGCTCAATCGCAGGACGCCCCGCCTTCTGAATCAGAATCAGAATGAGCTTTATTGCCAGGTATGTTTTCACATATGAGGAATTTGTTTTCATGACAGAAGCTTCCGCAGTGCAACAGAATGACAGCGACAGAACAAAAACACAGATAATAAAAGAATAATAAAAAATAGAACAAGTAAATAAGGAATAACAATATAGAAATTGACAATTGTATATGCAGGTATATTACAATAGACAATTTTGTATGTACAGGTATATTATGTGCAAATTTGAGGTGTAGACTAAGTGTGTGTGTTAGATAAATAAGTGTATGAGTGAATAAATAGTGTGTGTTCCACAGTTATTGTCAAGTGTTCATGAGATGGATGGCCTGAGGGAAGAAACTGATCCAGCAAGGGTCCAGTAATGTCCTTTAGGTGGGCCAGCACCAGTTTTTCAAATGACATCATGACCACAGACGTTAGCGCCACAGGCCTGTAGTCATTTAGTACTGTAATTTTGTATTTCTTTGGTATGGGGATGATGGTGGAGCATTTGAAGCATGAAGGGACTTCGCACAGCTCCAGTGATCGGTTGAAGATCTGTGTGAAGATGGGAGCCATCTGGTCAGCACAGCACAGGCTGGTGTAACACAATCCGGGCCTGGTGCTTTTTTCCTTTTCTGCTTCCGGAAGACCTGGCGCACATCATCTTCACTGATTTGAGGTGCAGGTGTGGGGGAGATGGGGGTTGCAGGAGGTGTGAATGGTGTGAATGGTTGTGTGGAGAGTTGTTCAGGGCGGGTGTGTTTTTTTTTTTTTCAAACCTGCAGTAGACCTCATTTAGATCGTCTGC
>NW_015505339.1:1953212-1961879 GCF_001515645.1 Sinocyclocheilus grahami | reverse complement strand
GGAGGTGTGAATGGTTGTGTGGAGAGGTGTTCAGGGTGGGTGTGGGGTGTTTTTTCAAACATGCAGTAAAACTTGTGCAGATCGTCTGCCAGTTGTTGATTCTCCACAGTGCTGGGGGATGGTGTCTTGTAGTTGGTGATCTCTTTCAGACTTTTCCACACTGATGCCGAGTCGCTGGAAGTGAACTGAGTCCTTAGTTTTTCAGAATAATTCCTCTTTGCCAGGGGCAAATTGATCTCCTTTTCCAGTCTGTATTTGGCCTGTTTATACAAGACATTGTCCCCCTTTTTTGTTTTGCAGTGAACCATGGTTTGTCGTTGTTGTAAGTTAGATGAGTCCTGGTAGGAACGCACATATCTTCACAGAAACTGAAATAAGATGGTACAGTGGAACTCTGTGAGCTCGTCGGTGGCAGCAGCTTAAAAAACACTCCAATCAGTGAGGTCGAAACAGGCTTGTAGATCCCGCTCTGCTTCATTAGTCCATCTCTTTACAGTCCTTAATACAGGTTTAGCTGATTTCAGTTTCTGCCTGTAGGTCGGTATAAGATGATCAGAGAGCCCCAAAGCTGCTCGTGGGACAGAGTGATATGCATTCTTTATTGCTGTGTAACAGTGATCCAATATATTACTGTCTCTGGTGGGACATGTGATGTGCTGATGCAGATGGATGCTAGGCAACGGCGTTCTGAATCCGCGCTGCCTGAGCTGAGACATGTGCTTAGGACTGCGCATGCGCTCTGGCTGAAATAAGCTTTTTGTAACGCTATTTGTGGAAAAGAAACAACATTTCTGACACAGTTGTTGTCAGATTTCTTTTGTGATTTCAGATATGAAATTTAAACATAAGCTTAGTGAACAGTTTTGGAGAACTTGATGTTCCCCCATTCAAAGAGATAGGAGTTGCACTTGCATGCCCGAGAGGCATTTCAAAGATGGCTGCCGAGTGACATGACTTGTCTTAAAGGGACTTTGCCTCTGTCTATGGATCCTGAAATAATATAGTTAATATTTTCCGTTATCATGTTCTCACATCTTTTCCGATGTTTGAGAGTTTCATCTTGTACTGCTGCTGGTGTATATGGCGTGTCAAAATTAATCGTTGCATCGCGATGCGTACGTGGACGATTCTGCATCAATGCAGTAATAGACCATAATCGATTATAGCCTATGACGTCATAAGCAAATGCGCTGTCACGCGAGTATTAAAAATGCACTCTCTATTTTTAAATCGGAGCTTGGCTTTTTCCCGCATGGCACGTGTGTGTGCTAGAGACAAACGTGGCGGTCTTCATTGCACAGAATATGCGCTGTGAGACACGAATTTTGGCAACATTTTTTCAAAGGAGGCGTATGCATGTATCTTTACAGAAGCAGCACAGAGAGCCGCTTCAGAAACGTGCGTGGCGTGGCTGGAATAAACACAAGCATTGAGTGGCCGTAATCAGCTTCAGTGGCCGTATCAGAGCCACATTGCACCGCAGACGTGTGCAGTGTAAATTGTCATTAATGGTAGGAAAGCCCCTTATACTGGAGAGCGGCCAGTATTAAGTGTTTCTAGGAGGTTATAGTACATTGAAGAATGATCATATGACTTTTTACATACGCCATGTGACCTGTAAATGCGGGAAAACATTTTCCATTGCAGTTTTGCATATTTTTTCTTTTTCACATTGCCTGAAAAACCACCTCATACGAGTGTAAAAACTTTTTTGCGATTTATGGGCGTTTTTGCGAAATTGACGCGTTTCCATTAGGCGTATTTTCAATTCGAAATTTCAATTAGTGCAATTTGAAGGGTAATGGAAACACGCCTTATGATCTCATCAGTAATAATCAAAGGGCAATAATGCTGAGAAAAAAGAATTCAATTCAATTCAAGTTTATTTGCATAGCGCTTTTCACGATACAAATTTTTGCAAAGCAACTTTACAGAAAATTAAGTTTTTAAAATATATTTAGTTGTAGCTTATCAGTGGTGACTGTCAGTTAATGTACATATGGCAGAAATGTTTGGAAAAATCAATTAAAGACGTAATCAAACAGACGTTGAACACTATTAACAGCAATTATTATATGATGCAATCAAACTTATAGCAAAATTTGGTAGTTCTGTATGTTGTTTCATCATCTGAGGTCCTCTGAGGGGTTGGCATCATCTCTTTTCAGGTGTTCTGGATCCAGACTGAAGCTTGTGTAAATCCTAGTGTTCATCGTCTATTTGATTACGTCTTTAATTGATTTTTGCAAAAGCAGAGAAACAAATTGAGCCATAATTAGTAGGGATGGGCATTCCAAGCAAAAATAATATTCAAAAATCGCTGGGTATTATTCGATTATTATTCGAAAATCGCACCCCTCCCCCGCAAGCATGCTCAAACCCCCATAAATAGAGAGAGATGAAGAGAGACGGGATTCACGCTTTCAATCTGTATGATAAACTGTTTAATTCAGAAGATAGGCTACCTTAACTCAAGCCATATAATGATTGTAACGTGCTGAAACGTATTAATATAATAAACATAACCGAATCACAGCACTTATTAACATAACAGTCCGTCGATTAGCATAAATCAACTGCTCATAAGGGCATTTCCATTTAAAAAATTGAATCCCTAAAGGGAATAGATACCAGATGGGAGGAAAAATATACTTTAATACCTTCTGTCGCAATTATATCGTTGGGTAATTACACTGTATATTAACTGTGGGCATCAGGGAGCCGTTATTAATATGTGGGGCATTGAAACCGCTTATGAACGCATGCTTGTTTTTTTACTTTTACTTTTGAGAGTCGCGATCACACGTACGGAGGAGCACTCGGCAGTACTTACCACACATTTTACAGTGGTGCTCAGGATCTGCAAATCATTCGCCATATACAGTACCTATCAGTCATCTCTCCTTACTCTGTTTATGTGGTGTTTAATTCAGAAGATAGGCTACCTTAACTCAAGCCATATAATGATTGTAACGTGCTGAAACGTATTAATATAATAAACATAACCGAATCACAGCACTTATTAACATAACAGTCCGTCGATTAGCATAAATCAACTGCTCATAAGGGCATTTCCATTTAAAAAATTGAATCCCTAAAGGGAATAGATACCAGATGGGAGGAAAAATATACTTTAATACCTTCTGTCGCAATTATATCGTTGGGTAATTACACTGTATATTAACTGTGGGCATCAGGGAACCGTTATTAAGTTGGAGTTAAACTCTGCAGGACACCGGCCCTCCAGGACCGAGTTTGGGCACCCCTGCTTTAGTGGCTCCGTAGAACGTGTTATTTGTTTTCCGAACCTTTCTGAATACGAATTCAGCACACCTCTAACCCAGTCAGGGGTGTTTGTGGTCCGCACAGAACTCTTATTTGACATTGTCCCAAGTTACTGTAACCATTATATGCTACGCAAGTTTTTTATTTATGCGACGCAAGTATACAGTGATGCGTGTGAGAATGTGTTCTTCTGTTGTCTTTGACAGCTTTTAGGTGCATTATTGGCAGCACCACCCTCTGCTTACATGAAGCGTCACCACCGCATCAGCACGAAAAACATGGGGACATTTTTTAAGACAATAATTATGTCCGATATTCTATAATTAAATCAACTAATCGAATATTCGAAAATCGTGACCCATCCCTAATAATTAGCATAGCTGCTGTTCCAACCAAGCAAAATTGATTTGTTTCACCCATGCTAAAGAATAATAATGTGCATTTGATCATATATAACTGCAGTACAAGATTATGAGATGCATTATTTGAATGCTTGGCCAAAATGTGTCTTTTATCTAGATTTAAACAGAGAGAGTGTGTCTGAACCCCGAACGTTATCAGGAAGGCTATTCCAGATATAATTAGCGTAGCTGCTGTTCCAACCAAGCAAAATTGATTTGTTTAACCCAAGCTAAAGAATAATAATGTGCATTTGATCATATATAACTGCAGTACAAGATTATGAGATGCATTATTTGAATGCTTGGCCAAAATGTGTCTTTTATCTAGATTTAAACAGAGAGAGTGTGTCTGAACCCCGAACGTTATCAGGAAGGCTATTCCAGAGTTTGGGACGTGACGTAGAAGACTAGTTAGGTATGCAGGAGCTAACCCATTAAGGGCCTTATAGGCAAGTAATAATATTTTGTAACTGATACGGAACTTAATAGGTAACCAGTGCAGAGACTGTAAAATTGGGGTAATATGATCATATTTTCTTGACCTGGTAAGGACTGTAGCCCCTGCGTTTTGGACTACCTGAAGCTTGTTTATTGAAGATGCAGGACAACCACCTAGCAGTGCATTACAAAGTTGCCATCTAATATAACACCCAGATTTTTGACTGTAGAGGAATTAACAGTACATTAGTCTAGTTGCAAATTGTAATCCAAGAGATTCTGTGTACTGTTTTTTGGTCCAATAAGTAATATCTCTGTCTTATCCAAATTTAATAGGAGAAAATTATTGGTCATCCAATCTTTTACATTTTTAACACACTCTGTTAGCTTAGATAATTTAGAAGTTTCATCTGGTTTTGTTGAGATATATAGTTGAGTATCATCGGCATAACAGTGGAAATTAATCCCATATTTTCTAATAATATTACCAAGGGGCAACATGTATATTGAAAATAGCAGAGGATCTAGGACAGATCCTTGTGGCACTCCTTACTTTACTGGTGAAAATTGAGATGACTCCCCATTTAAATGAACAAGGTGGTAGCGATCGGACAGGTAGGATCTAAACCATCTTAAAGCCTGCCCTTGAATACCTGTATAGTTTTGTAATCGATCTATGAGTATGTCATGATCTATAGTATCGAATGCAGCACTGAGATCAAGTAAAACTAGCAATGAGATGCAGCCTTGGTCTGACGCAAGAAGCAAGTCATTTGTAATTTTAACAAGTGCAGTTTCTGTGCTATGGTGGGGCCTGAAACCTGACTGAAATTCTTCATAGAGATTATTTTTTTGCAGGAAGGAGCACAATTGAGCGAACAACTTTTTCTAAAATTTGAGACATAAATGGAAGATTTGAAATGGGTCTGTAATTTGCCAGTTCACTAGGATCTAGTTGTGGTTTCTTAATAAGAGGCTTAATAACCACCAGCTTGAATGGTTTTGGGATGTTACCTAAAGATAATGAATTAATAATATTGAGAAGCGGTTCTTCTGCTACAGGTAACAACTCTTTCAGTAATTTAGTGGGTACAGGATCTAATAGGCATGTTGTTGGTTTAGATGCAGTGATACGTTTATTTAGCTCTTCCTGTCCTATAGTTGTAAAGCACTGCAGTTCTTCTTTGGGTGCTGTTAATGAAGCTGAAGTATTAGATGCTGTAGAATCTACATTTGTTTGTATTTCTGATGTTATCTATTTTATCAGTGAAGAAATTCATAAAGTCATTACTAGTTTTTTCACGCAATTCTAAAAACTTCCAAGTTAGTTTTTCTTCATTTGCGCTCAAGACTACACGTTTTTTTTCTTGAGAGAATGGGTATTACTGTTGTACCATGGCGCAGTACGTTTTTCTCTAAGCTTTTTCAATTTGATGGGGTCAACAGCTTCTAATGTATTAGAGAAAATAGTGCCCATATTGCTAGTCATTTCGTATAGTTAATGTGTATTTATGGGTACAGAAAGCAGTTGAGATAAATCAGGCAGTTTATTTGTGAATCTAGCTTTAGTGGTTGGAACAATAGTTCTTCCTGGATGATAACGCGGCGCCATATAGTTAATATCAGTAATACGCAGCATGCACGATACAAGGAAATGGACAGTAACATCATCACTTTGAGGTACAATATCTATATCAGTAAGATCGATCCCATGTGATATAATTAAAGCTAGCGTATGATTAAAACGAGGAGTGGGCCCGGTGACATTTTGCTTGACTCCAAAAGAGTTTATTAGGTCAGTAAACCTAATACATTTTCTGTAAGTCCTAATGCATCATTTGTATTATCAACGTGAATGTTAAAATCTCAGACAATTAGCGCTTTATCAACAGTTACCAATAGGTCTGAGAGGAAATCTGCAAATTCTTTTAGGAAATCTGTATACGGCCCTGGTGGTCTATACACAGTAGCCAGAGCAAGAGATACGATAGATTTCTTTTGCATATCTGACAGTGTAACATTAAGCATTAGTATTTCAAATGAGTTAAACCTGTATCCTGTCTTCTGAGTAACATTGAGAATATCACTATATATTGTTGCAACACCGCCACCACGACCAGTCTGACGGGGCTCATGCTTATAATAGTAGCTTGGTGGAGTAGACTCATTTAGACCAATATAATCATTTGGTTTGAGCCAGGCTGCAGTCAAGCAGAGTACATTAAATCTATTATCTGTGATTATTTAATTTACAATAACTGCTTTGGGTGCGGGTGATCTAATGCTTTGGAGCCCAAACTTCAAAAAATGTTGGTAATTTTTATTTTTTCTAGATCCTGCATTAAATTTATATTTTGACCTCAATATTCGGGGAACAGACACAGTCTTTATAGATTGGACAGTTTTGCTTGACTTCAAAAGAGTTTATTAGGTCAGTAAACGCAAGTCCTAATGCATCATTTGTATTATCAACGTGAATGTTAAAATCTCAGACAATTAGCGCTTTATCAACAGTAACCAATAGGTCTGAGAGGAAATCTGCAAATTCTTTTAGGAAATCTGTATATGGCCCTGGTGGTCTATACACAGTAGCCAGAGCAAGAGATACGGTAGATTTCTTTTGCATATCTGACAGTGTAACATTAAGCATTAGTATTTCGAATGAGTTAAACCTGTATCCTGTCTTCTGAGTAACATTGAGAATATCACTATATATTGTTGCAACACCGCCGCCACGACCAGTCTGACGGGGCTCATGCTTATAACAGTAGCTTGGTGGAGTAGACTCATTTAGACCAATATAATCATTTGGTTTGAGCCAGGCTTCAGTCAAGCAGAGTACATTAAATCTATTATCTGTGATTATTTAATTTACAATAACTGCTTTGGGTGCGGGTGATCTAATGCTTTGGAGCCCAAACTTCAAAAAATGTTGGTAATTTTAATTTTTTCTAGATCCTGCATTAAATTTATATTTTGACCTCAATATTCGGGGAACAGACACAGTCTTTATAGATTGGACAGCACAAGTACTTCTATCATTTAAGCGGGTAGAACAAAAGCCATCATAGCAGTTATTTGAGAATTGGCTTACTAGTCATATGGAGCATAGCGTCCTAGAGATGTTGTCCGACAGGAGTTCCGCTCTGACTCTGTTGGGGTGCAGGCCATCAGCGAGAAAAAGTCTAGGACGCTCCCAGAAAAGATTCAAATTATTAACAAAGAGCAGTTTCTGTTCTTTACACAATGACAATAACCATTCATTTAAAGCAAAAAGTCTACTGAACCTTTCGTGTCCTCGTCGATACGTGGGAAGTGGTCCTGACACGATGATCGTCGTTGCGGGCGATGTCCTGCCAGAGGGATTTGAGGAGCTTGATCGAGACGGTGCATTCTGGGTGGAGATCTCGAAGAACGGAGGCGGCGGAGGGGGAGAGGTCCTCGGCCGGGGCCTGGCTTATGTGTGTGAATAGAGTATTAGCAATGTAAGCGAGCGGCAACCACGCTGGCGATGCTAACGGGTTATAAGCGGACTCGGGAAATCAAAATAAAACTAGTGATAACAAGGCGCTCTGATTGTTTTTGTTGTACGATAGGGGATATATTCTCACATTATAGAATCGAAAATGATGGTGTATAAAATTGATTTTAAGATAAAAAAAATAGACGATAAAGAATTAACTTGATGGCGCTCAAACCACTGATCTATATATAATGACAAAACACGAGGCAGCAACCCAGCAAGCAATAGCCGTCATTTCAACATCTCGTTTAAGTATAGACCCAATATAGTCCGGCTATGTGTAACCCACTTCTAGCCCAAATAACCTTGAATTTGGTTTCATGTCATCTTTTGGCAAAATAACTTGTGAGATGTATAATATTCCATCATGTAAGCAAAGTCAATAGCGTTTACAGGGTGTCTGGTTTCATTTCTTTGACATGTTCAATACGTAGCCTGAGCGTAGCCACGATTTAGCTCGTAGTCAGAGTGGCTATCTGTAGCCCACTTATAGTCAAACCTGATTCACTGTAGGTTTTGACCAGACAGCGCATGAGATGGTTAATATCCCATCATGTTCGCAGTGTCAATAATATCTACAAAGCTTTACGTGTCATTGCGACATGAGAGTTAGAGATCAGTGTTGTGTTTTGAATTTTTTTACATGAGAGAGCACTAAGTTTACTTGTCGGAGAGCAGCAAACAACAAACGATAAAATACATTCCTACTTGGTCTTGTAAGTATCTGTGTTTTCGTTTTGACGTGTGTTCATTATTTATCTATATTATTTGTTACCATGTTTAGGAACCGTGACATTTTAGTGAAGGGAGCAGATCGTAGTTGATAGTGATCCGTGACTAGGCCCACGGTTCAGCACGCTGAGGATTAATTGCAAAATTTAATAGAGTAAAAGTTTTATCATTTGTATGTGTTTACAAACTCAATCGATTTTAAAACCGTGCAAGAAGAGGCGAAAGAGCAAACAACAGAACAAACACAGCTTTGACAAAGATGAATCCATATTAATTTATACAGTGAAC
>NW_015505339.1:1941862-1950211 GCF_001515645.1 Sinocyclocheilus grahami | reverse complement strand
AACCTAAACAGTACAAACAGAAAACATAATGTAATAAAACGGTAGGGGTGAATTTATTATTCCATACATTTGAGGTTAATGTGTGTACTGGGCTACTTTTTAGTTACAGCAGCTATCACTGTGTTGTTATGAAGTCAGTTGTGCCAGACAATTTTGGAGGCAGAAACAGATTGTGGGGGGCACTATAGGGAAAAACTTAAACTGTTGGAATAAAGAGTTTTAAAGGGTTAGTGATGGAAAACTTGCAGGACAATGGGCATCAGTGTTTAAGGTTGGTAAACACGTGTACACGGACACATATAATACTACCCGCCTGACATTGGCATGTGTTATTCAGGTGTCAAAGTTGTGCAGAGTTGAAGGAAGAAACCTCAAAGACAGTGCCAGAAGGATGCTGGACAGGTAAAGCCTACAAAACGTGCCACATTAATCAAACATTGTGGTGTAAATACTCAATAAGTTACAACGCAAATCAGAAATTTAAAGAATTCCTTTACTGGTCATTTTGAAATGTCAAACTTTGTCTGCAATTGTTAACCACCTCAATCTGTATTATATTTTAGGGTTTTAAAAAAATTCCCTCATGTCCAAATTCAACATGAAGGGGGTGGTCCACTGCAGAAAGAGGCATGTGAAAAGACTGCATTGTTCATTAGAGGTATGTGTATAAAACACACAACATTTACCAGAGAGCTTCTCTCTTTTTTAACACACTAAATGGTGATACACTATATATCTCGTTTTTGTTTTTAGTAGGCATCCAAGCAAAAGAGAATGACTCCCTGTCACAATTAGTGTAATTAAAGTAACAAATTATGTCAAGCTTTTCTTGTGCTTTTTTTTCTTATTTGGCAGATGCTGTGATGACCAACTTCCCGGCAGCAACAGAGTTGGACTTGAGGAATGCAGTTGGGAGGCATTTTAAACCAGAAATAAAACCAATAATTAATAATTTCCTTTAAGTTCACTGTTGGTTGTTTTATTCGTTAAAAGTAAACCAACAAAAGGGTTAATAATTTTTTATGTTGTCATTTATCCATAATGTTTTAATGTTAAATGTGATAACATGCTCTTGATTTGTATTAGATTTTTTTATTTTAAATATCTTAAGTTATTTAAAATATTTTATTTTTTCATTTTTATATTTTTATTATCTTAAGTTGTTAAAAACTCCAGATTTTTTTTATCATAATATTTATATTTAAGTGTATTGTATTTATAACATTTTATTTTGTCATTAATTCTTTTGTATTTTTATCATTTTGTATTGTCTTAAGTTGTCCAAGTTGTTAAAAATGTTATTTTTCTTAATAAAAGCTGTATGTATGGATTGCCATTTTGTTGTCTATTAGACGTATATATGTAGTCGTTTAATAGCCGTCTAATTGATGACTAGTCTATTCTTGGGCTATGATTAGACGTCTATTAGATTTTCACTGACAGCCCAAATTTAGCCTCGTTTTAGCCTAGATGTCTAGGCCATATTTAGACGTCTAATAGACGTATTTTAAACGCAAAATTTCTTGCTGGGAACAAACAGGAAGTGACGAAACAGAAAAACCCATAACTATGAATATCTGTAAAGTTTCTATACTTAAAGCCCTCCCAGATACTGAATTGCCCCCCCCCCCCCCCCCCCACTTATTACTTTATATTTGCTTGTATGTTTTGAAGCTTCCGAAACTCAGTATTTTAACAACTAAACTAGGTCCAGAAGCTAGTTCGCATTAGTCACAATACAAGAAAAACACAGATATGTTGCTATGAGGTTGCTAGGCTATGCATATGTCTTGGGTCACTCCTTCAGTGTAAAAGTCTATCAGATTTTTCCACCTGTTTTATCGTCTGCTAAAAAAGGCATAATTGCTTAGTAAAGTAACAGCACACTTCGTGTCAACAAACCGCATGATTTGAGAGATCATTCATGTCCATCACACAAACAATGCAGGATGCGTTATGGCCTGACATTTAATACTTGGGGTTTCTTTTTGTTCGTGACATTCTAGAAATAGTGACTGTGTTAATCAACATTATATGGCATCCACAGGAAAACAATGACTCTAGGTGTATAATATGTTCTTGACCTAAGGTAATTTATTCCACACCTGTTCTCCAAAATGTTTTTTAAGTCATAGAGAATATCCTTAGTCATATGCATTTCATAAAACCGAAGGGCACTTCCATGGAAATGTCAAGCATACTATGGAAAAACTATCTTATAAAACTGCACTGCGTTAGAGTGCTATACCTGATTTTTAAAGTAAATTGCATCGTTCATCCACCACACACAAGGTGTGCTCCAAAAAGAATTAAAGGATTAATTATTTTTTTTTCATTTCAGTTCATTTTATCATTAAGAACTTTCAAGAAAGACATGATGTCCGAGCTGGTTTTAAGTCATAGAGAATATCCTTAGTCATATGCATTTCATAAAACCGAAGGGCACTTCCATGGAAATGTCAAGCATACTATGGAAAAAAATATCTTATAAAACTGCACTGCGTTAGAGTGCTATACCTGATTGTTAAAGTAAATTGCATCGTTCATCCACCACACACAAGGTGTGCTCCAAAAAGAATTAAAGGATTAAATTTGTTTTTCATTTCAGTTCATTTTATCATTAAGAACTTTCAAGAAAGACATGATGTCCGAGCTGGTTTGAGCTATATTAGTGTTTAGCTGAGAAGCAGACCAGTCTGAGACCAGCCTGGGGTTTGAGAGTTTGTTTTTGTTTTCCCAGCATGGCATACACTACCTTTTTCACTATTCCAGTAATTTCTTTGAAACACTAAACTGTCCCGACTCCTGAGCAAAGCTCAGACCTGAACCCTACTGAACACCGTTGGGATGGATTGTAACAGTGAGACTGACTGATGCTTTTGTGTACGTTTTGTCATCATTTTTCATTGTCATGTAAAACTCAGCAAAATTTTTTGAAAATGCACAATAAACCTGCTTTTAACGTCTTCTTTTGTAACAGGCTTTTATGAAGCATCATAAAAATGTTCTACAGGTCTGTTACGCCTAAAATGCTGTCTGAATGCACAGCGCAAGCCTAAAGGTGAGTAGTAATACTTCGCTTTTGACAAAACGAAACACACTATGCTTTACCCTAGATGGTTTTGAAGTCATATACCAGGCCTTTTCACAGTTTGATACACTAGTATTTATTACTTTTAAGATAATTTCTTATGAAGTCAAGCATTGCATGTGTCTTCCAATAATTCCAGGACAAAACCTTATTTCGATCCTATTTTGAAAGTGTGATTTATTTCATTCGTATCTTGCATGTGTTGCTGATGAGTTGAGAACTGTTAGGACTTTCAAATTTCATATTTACAAAATATTTATATTTAAGACAGCAGCAATGAGTAACACAATTTTGTATAAATATTGAGTAATCCAAACTTTACATCAATGATAAAAAAAAAAAAAACTGAGTTGACTTTATTCATGTTTCCTCGTTCCATGTGGACATGTAGGACCTATGCGGTCTTTTAAGGTGTGGATTGACCTGTTTTGTGTTGATGTTTCTTGCTTTTTATTGAAAATCAAATCACGAAAGAGTATACTCAATGAGCATGCCAGGCACGGTTTGATCTTCGGCTGACCAATTAGCAGAAAGGGTTGTTTAATTCCCGCCCACGTGTAGAAATGCAATATTCAAGCCGTTTATAAATTTTTCTACCCCTGAACGAAAAACTAAGATTTTCTACTTTCAATATTAAATAAAATTTTGTGTACGTTTTGTCATAATTTTTGCAGCTCATTTTTGTTGCATGTATCTGCTGCAGTTGTACGGATTAATAACCCATTTTATCAATTTCATATTTTTCTCATCAAACAGACTAATGAATAGCTCGACAACTCATACCGAGGCAGAGTCTAGACAGGTCTTTCTTCTGTGTAGACCAGCGGTTCTAAAAGTGGGTCTATTGCTATAATTGCTATAGCCCAAAGTATTTCCAGACTGTAAAGTCGCTTTTTTTTAATCATGATACATAGGCCTACTGTGATTTATTCCAAAGTAACTTATATGATGCATTTAACGTCAAATAATCTAAATGAAGCCTTTTAAAAGACGAGTATTCTCTGTAGTTCATGTTTGTGGCGTGTGCCGGAAAGATGCTCAAGGAGACCGAGACGCGCTAAAGCAGCGCATTCTGTTGTTCTCTTTATTTTTCAAAGGCATGACATTTTGTAGTTATTTTGAACGTAACGTTACATAATTAAAAATATACATTTGATCATAGGACTATAAATGACAGAGTATTAAGTTATTTCCCCTAGATGGGAAAAAAATCCAAGTGAACATCAATTAGTACTCTTAATTAGTAATTAGTAATATTAATTTAAACTGCTTTAAATATGACTGCTGCTTATTTCCTGTGCACTTCAATACTGGTCTGCGCTTGACTGTAGTCGCGTCTGTCTGCTTATTGAGTTTATTTAACCCATCGCAATTTATTGGAACTGTGTGAACTAGAGTGACTACTCACCTTGTTCAACGTTGTTCTAAAGGCTTATTACTTAATAACACAAATATGTCCTGCTCGCATTTGACAATTTAATGGCAGAGAATGGTGACTTTAGTTTTTTTTTTTTTTTTTTAAGCGGATGCATATTTGTCATAAAATAAACTTAATAACACAAATATGTCCTGCTCGCATTTGACAATTTAATGGCAGAGAATGGAGACTTTAGTTTTTTTTGTTTTTTTTTTAAGCGGATGCATATTTGTCATAAAATAAACCTATGCATCTCGTGGCGTATATTCCAAGCATTCTGAAGGTATACTGAGGGTTTGGTGAGAAACAAACCGAAATGGCAAGTTATTATATTTTATAAAACTCGTGCGTTGCAGTGCGAGTGCGCAGCAGCTCATGCTGCACTCAAGTGCATATCCTTTTGAGATATCAATTATAATCAATTTTAATAAAACACAAAACTACATTATATAACTCTAACAGTAGGCTATTTCATATCTGTTGTTCTCCGGTTGTCAGTCAGAATGGCAGTTCTTGCATGAACATAGGCCTGTATATACCCAAGCCAATTTATTATTCTTTCCTTTTTGTCTTAGTGTTTAAAATATTTATTTTGAAACTAATTCATTAATTAATTTCTTAATTAAACAAACAGACGTACTGGGTGAGCAGGGTAGGCTATGACAGCTGTCACATCATACCCTGCCATGCCCAGCTGATGCAAAGAATAGAATTTATATCTACACGGAAGAAAGCCCTGTCTAGACTCTGCCCCGGTATGAGTTGTGTCGAGCTATTCATTAGCCTGTTTGTTTGATGAAAAAAGATTAAATGTAGTTGCAATAAATGCGTTAAGAATCAATACAACTGCAGCAGTGGAGGACTATTATTCTGCTGCATGATCCTACGGAAGAACTGATTGATCTTCAGCTGACCAATCAGCAGAAAGGGGTGTTTAATTCTCGCCCACGTGTAGAAATCGAATATTCAAGCTGTTTATTCATTTTTCCACCCATGAACGAAAAACTAACATTTAAGATGAATTTTTGTTTTTTTGGAAAAAAACGAAAAAAGAGCCCTTTTCTCAATTTTCTACTTTCAATATTAAATCAAAAAACGAATGATCGAATGATACACGGATTATTATGCACTGACCCCGGTCTCATAGCTGAAATCTGATCAGATTACTTCTGAACAACTGGCCCCAGATGTTGAGTGGAATCTTGTGTTCAATTAGGGAGTCGTCAAAAATGACTAATACTTAGAATAAATTGCATTAAACCTACTTACATAAACGGACCATGACTGACAGATACTCTGTTGAAGACAAAAGAGAGTAAGTCAATAGAAAATATTTATAAAACACCATACCTGAGCGAATAATGTACATAAAAATATGTCAGTCTTTATGAGAGCATGGAGTAGCATTATATAGCCTACCACATTTCGCGTAAAAAAAAAACACACACCTTATAAATACGGTAACTTCATGTAGATACGCCTGTAATATTATTCAATACAAGCTTAACGTATATGTAATAGCGCTTAAACACACAATTATCTGGAGACACAGACAGTCAACAACATGACATTCGTTGCATTAAACCTACTTACATAAACGGACCATGACTGACAGATACTCTGTTGAAGACAAAAGAGAGTAAGTCAATAGAAAATATTTATAAAACACCATACCTGAGCGAATAATGTACATAAAAATATGTCAGTCTTTATGAGAGCATGGAGTAGCATTATATAGCCTACCACATTTCGCGTAAAAAAACCCACACACCTTATAAATACGGTAGCTTCATGTAGATACGCCTGTAATATTATTCAATACAAGCTTAACGTATATGTAATAGCGCTTAAACACACAATTATCTGGAGACACAGACAGTCAACAACATGACATTCGCAAGGGCGCCGACATCTTTTTCTGCCGCACCGGAAGAGTGTTTATATTCTTCTTCTGTGGGATTTATTGGCGGGTCGCATACCAGCTTTTTAGCGTACCGCCATCTCCTGTGTTGGAGTGTGAAGTGATTTTAGTCTAAGTGTATATTATGATATCGCTATTCTATTCTTAAGGAATTTTAAAACTGTCTTTATTATTTTACCAGATCCTTGTTTTGTGTTTAATATGTTGCAGATTGAAAAGTCACTTCATGCTCTGTAGTGTCCTTCACTTGGCATAAGAGTGTTTATCGTTGAAAGCTTTGCTCATGAATATTAAGTATGTTACGTCTGTACGTTCTAGCAACTTAACGTTATTTATATTCATGTTGCTACGTGTCAACAGTAGGTGTATAATATGATGAATTCAGCCACTAGGTGGTGGTTTTGTTCTATGAAGATCTGGTTTGTGTTAAGCTTTCAAACGACATTAATTAAAGGTCCAAGCACCTTCTTCTTTTATTATTCTTTTTCTGCCCTAAAAGTGTCTGGCTAGCCAAAACCGTAAGTCCTAGAAACACCAAATTTGGCAGGATGGTCCCAAATCCCCCCCCCCACTACCCCACTACCCCACTACTCAGGAGTGCAGACACACACCCTGATCAGACCATAGGTGGCGCTATAATAAGTACTTTTACGTTTTTGCTAATTTCTCTGCAACCAGACAGGTTAAAATCATGTGTGTGTGTGTGTGTGTGTTATATAGCCGATATATATACCTCCAGAGACAAGACGATCATTCAGGTGTGGAACATTTGCATACAGCTTCAGCTAAATGAAAAGCAATACATTCAGCAATAGACAATTTAGTAAGCCCTAAACACACTGCACACTTTTAGCAATCCCATTGCATGTCACACTGTGCATGTGACATGGATCAAATAAACTTGGCTACGATGTGTGTGGAGACTGTACAATGATGCCAGACTCGTATGATACGACCAGGGCGTCCTTAGGGGGGTGCAACTGGTGCGGTCGCACTGGGCCCCGTGCTTGAGGGGCCCCCACGGCAAATGGACCGAGGGGACCCCCTCCCCCCCAATATACCACCCCCACCCCCCGGAACGCGATCGCGATCGCTCCCTACCTCGCACCGGACCCTAAGGACGTCACTGGATACGACACACGTTACTATAGAAGAATAAAACGTCATCAGCAGCATGTGCTAGTAGTAAACAAAAAGCATGATAAATCACACTTTAGCAGATGTATTTTTTTATGTGTGCTGAAAAAAAGCGGCGAAAGAGGAAGGCATAAGAGCTTGAGGTAAGCAGTTTTATGTTTTAGTCGCATTGATTTCATGTCGCATTTTTATTGGTTGGTCAGTAAACGTGGATCGTACCACCAAACACACTGCGCGATGATCATGCTGTATCGTAGGCTATCTTTGGTCGCAAGATCGTGACTACGGCTGCCTTTGAACCTCTCTCACTGTATGACACAGAACCACCGATTAGGAGCCACAATCACAGAAATCGGCACGATCGTTTCACGATGCCAATCTTTCGTCTGGGACAGCTGAAAATCATGCAGTGTGTTTAGGGCTTAAGAGAACACCGATTAATCAGTCTGTTCAATGCTGTTTGTGCATTGTGAAAGTGGTCATGCAGAACTTGCTCAGTAAATGTGGTAGGCTATATTATGTGGTATATTAGATATATATTTTTTTCTATTTTGAGGTCCATCTAAGACTAAAGACTTATAGTTTGAGATGCACCAACCTACTATTTATCACAAGTAAAAGCCACATTTGACAGGTGAGGCCTAGATGGCGTATAATTAAGTCTATAGTGCCTCCCAATGACCTGATAACGACATTGCAACATTTTTTAAACAAAATCCTGCTGAACATGATAATGTAGCCGATACATTGTAATGTTGTTTATATGCTTTATTTTAATTTTTT
>NW_015505339.1:1940676-1941852 GCF_001515645.1 Sinocyclocheilus grahami | reverse complement strand
AAAAACATAGAAATAGTACACTCAGTAAATGTACAGTACCAACAAAAACAAACATAAAAACCATCAACATAACTGACTGTTCTACAGCTGGTTAATGTGGTAGCACTGTAAATAGATCAGAAATTTGAATAAGAAATGTGATTGTATATGACACCCTCTCATACCAAGAAAACAAATCTCTGCATTTCCTGTATTGTAAGTCGCTTTGGATAAGCGTTTGTATTTATGTGGCATCGAGCAGGAAGCCCCGCCCACACCGTCAGCTATTGGACCGAAGTACAGCTTCTAATGTATATTAATTATCAAATATGGACGTAGAGAGGGTGAAAATCTGCTTTTAAATGACAAACCATAAACCATAAAAAACGTGCCCTCTATTGAAGCGTCACAGAAATGTATGCATATGCTGTGGAGTGCTTGGTATCATAGATAAGTGCTTTTGAGTTTCAAGTGACTGAGTTTTACAGAGATAGCCTACTTTATACATTGTTCTTGTGCAATGTAAATATTATGAACTGAGATTCTTGACAATAATTTTACTTGAAATACTCTAAATAATCTGACGCCAACCCAGTAAATGCATGTACAATGATGTTGGTTTCCTGAGATTATAATGTCTGAATTCTTTCAAAAATATTTTAAGTAATATCTGTCTTTTCTGTTCATCAGACATCCACCACTTCAGTTGCTCTGGTCTTTATCTGTAGCAGAGAAAAAAAATGTGATTGATTCTTTTTTAATCTAACAACGACCAATACATGTAATGTTCCTTTTCCAATTTATTAAATTCTATGCACAATTGCTCATCCTACCGTACAGGTGTATTTTCATGGTATGAACTGAAAGACTCAGGTGCTGAATCTTCTGTGACTGAAAAATTTTGATGCCCATAACCTCTGTCTATGGATCCTGAAATAATATAGTTAATATGTTCAGTTACTAATAATATTTTCATTTCTGATGTTTGAGAGTTTCATCTACTGATGCTGAAGTATATTTACTAAAGCATTTGCAAAGCTAGACATCGTACCTCTTGATGTAAAATCAAAGAAGTCATCGTCAAAAAGTGAAAACCTCCTTTTGCTTGATGTTCTGCTGAAATTAGATCATGGTGGTATTTGTTTGTTTTGATGTTTTGGTCTTTGAATAAGTCACAGAAACAGTTATACAGACCTC
>NW_015505339.1:1936380-1939540 GCF_001515645.1 Sinocyclocheilus grahami | reverse complement strand
GTTAATGTATGCAATATTGCAGTAAATGCATTGATCTAATTGAACCTTTTTCTCTTGTGATTAATTTTTAAAATACGTTTAAAGTTATCTAATCCAAATAACATTCATACATTTTAAAGTGCAGCTTAAGAGTCAGACTACTTTTGGGGCCAATGCAGTGAAATAATGGTAAGCAAATCTGTGAGCTTTAAAGTACCTCAAGAAAAGGAACTAGAAACACTTACCTCATGTTTTAAGGTGGAAATGAGTTTTTTTGAATCTGGCGAGTCCATATTTTCATACTCTGTAAGATAGTCCATCATAATTCTGAGAGAGACGCTTGCATTCCTTGTGGGTGTGCTTTCAGCTACAAATAAATCATAGATTTAAAAAGATTTCAACATAAGTGTGCTGCAAATTGTGACAATTATTGTGCTAAGTCTTTTGTAATGAAAAATTAAATAATGGATGTCTGTGTGTTGTATATCATATTAGCTCTACAACATAAGTACAAATGTTTTAGCTAAAACCTGACACAATCAACTAACTTAAATTGTCACACTTCACAAATTACTCAAGTATCTTGGATACTAATTTAATATTGATTCAATACCCACAGCACGATGAAATAATTATTTAACACGAAGTGTAATGATGATCATTTGGAAAGATTTTTAATGAAGTAAGGCCAGAGTTAGTTTTAGAATTTTTATCCAAGATCAAATTAAAAAACGTAATTTAACTTAACTAACCTTGTTCTCGCCATGAATATAGCGGAGGTAGCTCGCATGGCGTTAAATCATAAACAAATAAACAATAATAATGATAATTTAGGAATAGTAGTATGATAAATACTCACACCAAAAAACTGTGGATAAGTCATATGCAAAATTGCAATACTCTCCAAAAGTGAAAGAATTGCATTGACACTGACATTTCCCAGATGTTACATTGAAGATGCATGGGGACCCATCACACTGACAATTCTCCAGACAGTTTTGAGTTGTTGAAACTGAGTTGAGAGTTGTTGCAGATGAATGAGGTTCTGTTGATGAAGTTTGAGTATAAGGGCTCGACTGGGATGATGTAGAAATGCTAAATGTTTGGGCTGTAATAGCTGGGGTTATTGTTTGAGAATCAGGGGAAGCTTGCCCTTCTGTTGTAGTAAATAGTGAAGATGGAGTTGTACTTATTCTGGATAATGTAGTTTCCAGTGTCGAACGACTTTCAAGTGTTGATGATGTGGTTGTGGTCATAGGGGACATAGCTGTTGTAAATGCTGATTGACCTGTCATTGTAGATTCTGTTTCTCTAGTAGAAGTAAATTGAGTGGATTGTGTCTGCTGGCTTGTTGATTGTTCTACACTAGATGAAGATATTTCTGTTATAGATGAGGTCAATTTTGATGTGGTTTGTCCTTCTGTCGTAGACGATGGTGATGATGAAGCTAAAGAAGTACTTCTAGATATTATAGTTTCCAGTGTTGAACCACTTTCAAGTGTAGACGATTCTAATGTTGACATGCTCGTAGGGGTCATAACTGTTGTAAATGCTGATTGAGTGGTTGTAGGTTCAGTTTCTGTGGTAGAAGTAAACTGAGTGGTTTGTGCCTGCTTGCTTGTTGTTTGCTCTATACTGGAAGTGCGTATTTCTGTTGTTGATGAAAGTAATTCTGATGTACTTTGTTGTGTCGTAGATGGTAAAAATGGAGAGGTACCTATTGTGGATAATGTAGTCTCCTCTGTTGTAACACTTTCAAGTGTAGATGATTCTAATGTTGAAATGCTCGTAGGGGTCATAACTGTTGTAAATGCTGATTGAGCTGTTGTAGGTTCAGTTTCTGTGGTAGAACTAAACTGAGTGGTTTGTGTTTGCTTGCTTGTTGTTTGCTCTACACTGGAAGTAGGTATTTCTGCTGTTAATAAAGTGAATTCTGATGTACTTTGTCCTTCTGTTGTAGTAGATGGTAAAGATGGAGAGGTACCTTTTGTGGATAATGTCATTTCCAGTGTTGAACCACTTTCAAGTGTAGATGAATCTATTGTGGACGTGCTCATAGCAGTCATACCTGTTGTAAATGCTGATTGAGCTGTTGTAGGTTCTGTTTCTGTGGTAGAACTAAACTGAGTGGTTTGTGTTTGCTGGCTTGTTGTTTGCTCTACGCTGGATGTAGGTATTTCTGCTGTTGATAAAATCAGTTCTGATGTACTTTGTCCTTCTGTTGTAGTAGACGGTAAGGATGAAGAGGTACCTATTGTGGATAATGTAGTTTCCAGTGTTGAACCACTTTCAAGGCTAGATGATTCTAATGTTGTCATGCTCGCAGGGGAGATAATTGTTGTAAATGTTGATTGAGCTGTCCATGTAGATTCTGATTCTGTGGTAGAAGGAAACTGAGTGGTTTGTGTTAGATGACTTGTTCCTTCTACATTAGATGACAATATTTCTGTTGTAGATGATGTGAATTCTTATGTACTTTGTTCTGTTGTAGTAGACGGTGAAGATGTAGAGGCACCTGTTGTGAATAATGTAGTTTCCAGCGTTGAACCACTTTCAAGTGTAGATGATTCTAATGTGGTCTTGGTCATAGGCGTCAAAACTGTTGTAAATGTTATTTGAGCTGTCACTGTAGGTTCTGTTTCTGTGGTAGAACTAAACTGAGTGGTTTGTGTCTGCTGGCTTGTGTTTTGCTCTGCACTGGATGTAGGTATTTCTGTTGTTGATGAAGTTAATTCTGATGTACTTTGTCCTTCTGTTGTAGTAGATGGTGAAGACCGAAAGGTACCTGTTGTGGATAATGTCATTTCCAGTGTTGAACCACTTTCAAGTGTAGATGATTCTATTGTGGACGTGCTCGTATGGGTCATAACTGTTGTAAATGCTGATTGAGCTGTCCTTGTAAGCTCTGTTTCTGTGGTAGAACTAAACTGAGTTGTTTGTGCCTGTTGGCTTGTTGTTTGCTCTACACTGTAAGTAGGTATTTCTGTTGTTAATGAAGTGATTTCTGATGTACTTTGTTGTGTCATAGTAGATGGTGAAAATGGAGAGGTACCTATTGTGGATAATGTAGTTTCCAGTGTTGTACCACTTTCAAGTGTAGATGATTCTAATGTTGACATGCTCGTAGGGATCATAACTGTTGTAAATGCTGATTGAGCTGTTGTAGGTTCTGTTTCTGTGG
>NW_015505339.1:1934001-1936370 GCF_001515645.1 Sinocyclocheilus grahami | reverse complement strand
TACTTCTTGTTCCATTACCAGAGCCTGCTCGGGGGCCCACTAGTTAAATTTCAACATCAACCTGATGTGTGTGTGTGTTTCCCTGCAAACAATAAATGTCATCCGGTATGGGCGCTTTTGCGTTTAAAAAAACGTAAGATCACGCCTTTAGTAAACCACACTGATTGGGAGTGCATGTGGTTTTGTAATGCCTGAAAGGTTATATGACCTTCACCTGTTATACCCTTTCCATGTCAGGTTGCAATAAATCCAAGAGAGAAAAAAAATATTCTTTTCATTTGTGTATCTTCTGAAAATGTGTATTTATTCTCATTTGTACTTGTTCCCCTTTATAGATATTTAATGACAAGAGGAACTGCTAAAACAGATATTTTGGGTAATATTATTGTACATACAATAAAACATCAGTTTTAAATTGAGTGGCTATTACAGTTCATACATTGCAATTTGATTTAAACCAATACCTAATAATACCTAGTTTATTACTCCAAACAAATCCAAAGATTACCTGAAAGATCCCAACTCAATTGTTTCCCAAAACTAAATAGGCCGGAGATTAAGTGGATTTTGAATTGATGCCTGATTTATTTTCATAAGTTTTGTTGTAGCCTGATTTGGACAATGAAAATGACTGTTTCACACTATCATATTACACTCTTCAGAAACTAGGTCCAGAAGCTAGTTCGCACGACTTACATTACAGAAAATAAACAAATACGTTGCTAATAGGTTGCTAGGCTGTGCATAGATAAGGCTTGGGTCATTCCTTAAGTGTAGGTATATGAGCTATTTCCATCCATTATATTGTCTGCCAAAAAAAATAAATCAGTTGGATAACATAACATAACAACACACCTCTTGCCAACAAACAGCATGATTTAAGAGATAAATCATGTCCATCAGACAAACAATGTGACATAGGTTTTGGTCAGAAATGTAATACTTGGTGTTTCTTTTGTTCTTGTGACATTCTATAAATATAGTGAATTTGTGGTAGTCAATATTATATGGCAACCACAGGAAAAACTATGACATATCATACGTTATTGACCAAAGTGTCATGATGTCCACACCTCTTTGCTATCTCAAAAATGATTTTGAGTCATAGAGAATGTCCTTAGTCATATGTATTACATAAAACCAAAGGACACTTCCATGGAAATGTCAAGCATACCATCATTCATCCACCACACACATGGTGTGCTCAAAAGTGCATTCAAGCATTTAATTTTCATTTCAGTTCATTGTATCATTAAGCACTTTCAAGAAAGACATGATGTCTGAACTGGTTTGCTGGTGTTAGGTGGAGTAAGATGTTCTGGTTTAGATTAGGGAACATATATTCACTATGAACTAAAATTTAAACTATTAATTTGCTGCTTATTGATAGCAAGGTAGTACTTGTAGTAGATCTGTTTAGTTATTGGGTAGGGTTAAAGGATCTAGAATATGGTCATATAGAATAAGGCATTAATATGTGATTTATAAGTACTAATAAAGAGCAACATAATGAATGTTTGAATAGATTGAATGGATAGATTGTAACAGCGAGACTGATTGATGCTTTTGTGTAGGTTTTGACACTAAGCTAATTTTTGTTGCATGTAAACTAAAAATGCACTATATTTTTAACACATCATTTTTTTGTAACAGGCTTTGACGCATCATAAAAATGTTCTGTAATAGATCTGCAGGTCTGTTATGCATCATGCTGTGTAAATGCAAACCACAACCTGAAAGTGTGAAGCAACTTACTTTTGACAGAACCGCTAAACACACCAATTAACCATTTGTATTCATATACCAGGAGGACTCACAATTTGATGTTTAGTTTGAGTAGTTGTGCAGCTTCAATGGATATTATGTTTCAGAGCTCAAAGTCTGCTAGTTTTAAAGCATTGTATATGTAGTAATGTATGTAATAATCATCATCTTGCCCCGTAATGTTATCCTTATTAAAAGGGATAGTTTACCCATAACTGAAAACTCTGTGTTTAAATAAATCTTTTTATTGGGAAATCTGACAATCCAAAAAACATTGTAACGTGCATCTTATGATTCCACATTACAAACAAAAAGAGGAAATAAGCAAGAAAGACACAGAGAAACAAACAGAGAAACAGAATTAAGATAATGGAGAAGGGAAAACCAAGTCTTATCAAAGCGATCCGGTTTGTTTAACAAAATGAACTGAATTCTTGAACTAAATTCTTTGCAAATGTAATGAATTGACCATTTCTTCCACCCACATTGGGTGATTGGGGTTAACAGATGGGGTTTCGGTCTTTTTCCAAAACCTTAATATAAGTTTATTTTGTAACAATAAGCCCATAGCACAACAACTGCTGTTGACATTTATTGAATGAAAT
>NW_015505339.1:1932277-1933991 GCF_001515645.1 Sinocyclocheilus grahami | reverse complement strand
TATGTTGCTTTGTTTTAGAATAATGAAGTCGGTGAAGGAACTTAAATTGGATAAGGCAATGCATAGAATTGACAGAGCATTTATAAATATGCTCATTAACTCAGTGCCCGTCACTTATCTTCTCCCTTACTTCAAGTTTCCATCTTATGTGATCTTATCTCCAGATCTCTAGCTGAAGTCTTGCATAATAATGGATTATAAAATATAGATATCAAGTAGAAAGTAGAAAGCGAATTATAAAGTATAGAAATCAATCTTTCCATGTCCTCCAATTGGTGAAAACTGAAAATTCTGTCTTCATTTACTCGTTGTTCTAAATCTGTATGAATTAAATTCTTCTGCTGAACACAAAAGAAGATATTTTGAAGAACAAAACAGCTGTACGTCTCCAATGACTTCCATAGTCTTTTTTTAAAATAGAACTATGGAAGTCAATGGTGACTATTTGGTTACCAGCATTCTTCAAATTATCTTCTTTTATGTTCCACAGAAGAAAGAATCTCAACTGAACACAAAAGAAGATATTTTGAAGAACAAAACAGCTGTACGTCTCCAATGACTTCCATAGTCTTTTTTTAAAATAGAACTATGGAAGTCAATGGTGACTATTTGGTTACCAGCATTCTTCAAATTATCTTCTTTTATGTTCCACAGAAGAAAGAATCTCAACAGTTTGGAACAATTTGAGGGTGAGTATATGATTTTTTTTTTTTTTGGTTGAACCATCCCTTTAATGATTAAATGACAATGAAATAATAATAATAATAATAATAATATTAATAAAAATAAAACAATGTTTTGCTTTTCAACCATTCTGCATTATGTGGCTGTTATTGTTTCTGAATTATGGATTTCAAATTTTTTCAGTGTCCTTTTTGGTCACATCAGTAATGCATTTTAAAATAGAGTTCAGACATTTTTCTGATGTCTGAACTCTACCTGTTTATAATTATATATACAATGTGTTCGTATAGTATTTATTTATTTTATATACTCTTGTAATTCCACAGCAAAACTTTACTTTGATCCTGTTTTGAAGCCATGTGATTATTTTATTTCTAGCTTGCATCTGTGTTGCTGATAAATTGAGAAATGCTATGTTTTTCAAATGTCATATTTATGAAATATTTATATTTAGGCTAAGACTGCAGCAATGAGTAATGATATATGAACATTGAGCAAGCCTCGTTCCATGCGGACATGTGTGCGGCCTTTTTAAGGTGTGGCTTTTAAGGTCAATTTTTGCATGCATGGTCAAACTCCAGTTTTTATTATTTTGCTTTGTGCCTTTGTACTTTTTTCATCTTATTTCTGTTTAGCTTTATTTTTCAGTTTTATTCTTTGAAATGTCAGTTCTTCAATTTAAACTTTTCTCTAACTCTCTCTTAGTCTAGTTGTGGAAATGATTAAAAAAATACATTAATACAGTGCATTTCCTGAAGATAACATGGTTCTCAACTTTTTTGTCCCCAAGGCCCCATATAAGGAAATATTCCAGGGCTAAGACTTTTTGATCTCAGAAAAGCATAAAAGTGATTCAAAACAGCTTTTGCCATTGTAGTAAATTCCTATTTAAATCAAACATATGTGAGTGTAGTAACATATCTAAAATCTGAGAAGGAGAATGAGGTTCCTCTTATGGTTCTACATAGCACCATTTGACAAAGGTGCTGTATAGAACCTTTAAAGGTAGGTGCTATATATATATATATAT
>NW_015505339.1:1893615-1932204 GCF_001515645.1 Sinocyclocheilus grahami | reverse complement strand
GAGCTCTCCCGTGCCGTACCGTTGCCGGGCGGCAGCTGGGAATTTCGCTCATTGGAGCTCACTGAGCCCTGAAGCACCGAGGTGGCAGGGGGATCAATAAACCTCCATGAGGGCACTGAGGGAATAACCGACCCGAGTGCTGTAGCACCCTCACTTGAGGGGACGAGCTCTCCCGTGCCGTACCGTTGCCGGGCGGCAGCTGGGAATTTCACTCGTCGGAGCTCACTGAGCCCTGAGGCACCGAGGTCGCACCCCCCCCATCCTTCTTCTGAACGATGAAGTAACGGCTGTAGAACCCGGACGCTCTCTCGAGAGGAGGAACACGTTCTATGGCCCCCTTCCTCAAGAGAGTATCTACTTCTTGTTCCATTACCAGAGCCTGCTCGGGGGCCCACTAGTTAAATTTCAACATCAACCTGATGTGTGTGTGTGTTTCCCTGCAAACAATAAATGTCATCCGGTATGGGCGCTTTTGCGTTTAAAAAAACGTAAGATCACGCCTTTAGTAAACCACACTGATTGGGAGTGCATGTGGTTTTGTAATGCCTGAAAGGTTATATGACCTTCACCTGTTATACCCTTTCCATGTCAGGTTGCAATAAATCCAAGAGAGAAAAAAAATATTCTTTTCATTTGTGTATCTTCTGAAAATGTGTATTTATTCTCATTTGTACTTGTTCCCCTTTATAGATATTTAATGACAAGAGGAACTGCTAAAACAGATATTTTGGGTAATATTATTGTACATACAATAAAACATCAGTTTTAAATTGAGTGGCTATTACAGTTCATACATTGCAATTTGATTTAAACCAATACCTAATAATACCTAGTTTATTACTCCAAACAAATCCAAAGATTACCTGAAAGATCCCAACTCAATTGTTTCCCAAAACTAAATAGGCCGGAGATTAAGTGGATTTTGAATTGATGCCTGATTTATTTTCATAAGTTTTGTTGTAGCCTGATTTGGACAATGAAAATGACTGTTTCACACTATCATATTACACTCTTCAGAAACTAGGTCCAGAAGCTAGTTCGCACGACTTACATTACAGAAAATAAACAAATACGTTGCTAATAGGTTGCTAGGCTGTGCATAGATAAGGCTTGGGTCATTCCTTAAGTGTAGGTATATGAGCTATTTCCATCCATTATATTGTCTGCCAAAAAAAATAAATCAGTTGGATAACATAACATAACAACACACCTCTTGCCAACAAACAGCATGATTTAAGAGATAAATCATGTCCATCAGACAAACAATGTGACATAGGTTTTGGTCAGAAATGTAATACTTGGTGTTTCTTTTGTTCTTGTGACATTCTATAAATATAGTGAATTTGTGGTAGTCAATATTATATGGCAACCACAGGAAAAACTATGACATATCATACGTTATTGACCAAAGTGTCATGATGTCCACACCTCTTTGCTATCTCAAAAATGATTTTGAGTCATAGAGAATGTCCTTAGTCATATGTATTACATAAAACCAAAGGACACTTCCATGGAAATGTCAAGCATACCATCATTCATCCACCACACACATGGTGTGCTCAAAAGTGCATTCAAGCATTTAATTTTCATTTCAGTTCATTGTATCATTAAGCACTTTCAAGAAAGACATGATGTCTGAACTGGTTTGCTGGTGTTAGGTGGAGTAAGATGTTCTGGTTTAGATTAGGGAACATATATTCACTATGAACTAAAATTTAAACTATTAATTTGCTGCTTATTGATAGCAAGGTAGTACTTGTAGTAGATCTGTTTAGTTATTGGGTAGGGTTAAAGGATCTAGAATATGGTCATATAGAATAAGGCATTAATATGTGATTTATAAGTACTAATAAAGAGCAACATAATGAATGTTTGAATAGATTGAATGGATAGATTGTAACAGCGAGACTGATTGATGCTTTTGTGTAGGTTTTGACACTAAGCTAATTTTTGTTGCATGTAAACTAAAAATGCACTATATTTTTAACACATCATTTTTTTGTAACAGGCTTTGACGCATCATAAAAATGTTCTGTAATAGATCTGCAGGTCTGTTATGCATCATGCTGTGTAAATGCAAACCACAACCTGAAAGTGTGAAGCAACTTACTTTTGACAGAACCGCTAAACACACCAATTAACCATTTGTATTCATATACCAGGAGGACTCACAATTTGATGTTTAGTTTGAGTAGTTGTGCAGCTTCAATGGATATTATGTTTCAGAGCTCAAAGTCTGCTAGTTTTAAAGCATTGTATATGTAGTAATGTATGTAATAATCATCATCTTGCCCCGTAATGTTATCCTTATTAAAAGGGATAGTTTACCCATAACTGAAAACTCTGTGTTTAAATAAATCTTTTTATTGGGAAATCTGACAATCCAAAAAACATTGTAACGTGCATCTTATGATTCCACATTACAAACAAAAAGAGGAAATAAGCAAGAAAGACACAGAGAAACAAACAGAGAAACAGAATTAAGATAATGGAGAAGGGAAAACCAAGTCTTATCAAAGCGATCCGGTTTGTTTAACAAAATGAACTGAATTCTTGAACTAAATTCTTTGCAAATGTAATGAATTGACCATTTCTTCCACCCACATTGGGTGATTGGGGTTAACAGATGGGGTTTCGGTCTTTTTCCAAAACCTTAATATAAGTTTATTTTGTAACAATAAGCCCATAGCACAACAACTGCTGTTGACATTTATTGAATGAAATTAGTTTTTCTGAGATTTTTCTGAGATAGAATTTAAAATATATTAGTCCAAAATGAAAATAACTTAGGGCGGAGAACTTAGCTCTGCAGGAAAGTGGCTTCCTCAATCTGACATTTATCACATAGTGGGGAGACATCTAAAAAAATTATATGTTGCTTTGTTTTAGAATAATGAAGTCGGTGAAGGAACTTAAATTGGATAAGGCAATGCATAGAATTGACAGAGCATTTATAAATATGCTCATTAACTCAGTGCCCGTCACTTATCTTCTCCCTTACTTCAAGTTTCCATCTTATGTGATCTTATCTCCAGATCTCTAGCTGAAGTCTTGCATAATAATGGATTATAAAATATAGATATCAAGTAGAAAGTAGAAAGCGAATTATAAAGTATAGAAATCAATCTTTCCATGTCCTCCAATTGGTGAAAACTGAAAATTCTGTCTTCATTTACTCGTTGTTCTAAATCTGTATGAATTAAATTCTTCTGCTGAACACAAAAGAAGATATTTTGAAGAACAAAACAGCTGTACGTCTCCAATGACTTCCATAGTCTTTTTTTAAAATAGAACTATGGAAGTCAATGGTGACTATTTGGTTACCAGCATTCTTCAAATTATCTTCTTTTATGTTCCACAGAAGAAAGAATCTCAACAGTTTGGAACAATTTGAGGGTGAGTATATGATTTTTTTTTTTTTTGGTTGAACCATCCCTTTAATGATTAAATGACAATGAAATAATAATAATAATAATAATATTAATAAAAATAAAACAATGTTTTGCTTTTCAACCATTCTGCATTATGTGGCTGTTATTGTTTCTGAATTATGGATTTCAAATTTTTTCAGTGTCCTTTTTGGTCACATCAGTAATGCATTTTAAAATAGAGTTCAGACATTTTTCTGATGTCTGAACTCTACCTGTTTATAATTATATATACAATGTGTTCGTATAGTATTTATTTATTTTATATACTCTTGTAATTCCACAGCAAAACTTTACTTTGATCCTGTTTTGAAGCCATGTGATTATTTTATTTCTAGCTTGCATCTGTGTTGCTGATAAATTGAGAAATGCTATGTTTTTCAAATGTCATATTTATGAAATATTTATATTTAGGCTAAGACTGCAGCAATGAGTAATGATATATGAACATTGAGCAAGCCTCGTTCCATGCGGACATGTGTGCGGCCTTTTTAAGGTGTGGCTTTTAAGGTCAATTTTTGCATGCATGGTCAAACTCCAGTTTTTATTATTTTGCTTTGTGCCTTTGTACTTTTTTCATCTTATTTCTGTTTAGCTTTATTTTTCAGTTTTATTCTTTGAAATGTCAGTTCTTCAATTTAAACTTTTCTCTAACTCTCTCTTAGTCTAGTTGTGGAAATGATTAAAAAAATACATTAATACAGTGCATTTCCTGAAGATAACATGGTTCTCAACTTTTTTGTCCCCAAGGCCCCATATAAGGAAATATTCCAGGGCTAAGACTTTTTGATCTCAGAAAAGCATAAAAGTGATTCAAAACAGCTTTTGCCATTGTAGTAAATTCCTATTTAAATCAAACATATGTGAGTGTAGTAACATATCTAAAATCTGAGAAGGAGAATGAGGTTCCTCTTATGGTTCTACATAGCACCATTTGACAAAGGTGCTGTATAGAACCTTTAAAGGTAGGTGCTATATATATATATATATTGTGATGAGCATCCCGAAGCTGCATCAGCGTCGCCCTGGAAACAAGCGAAGAACACCTGGCCGTCCTCATCACAGGCTGATCGGTCACAGCTGCAGCTCATCAGGCGGCGGCCACATAAGCCACGCAAGCCCTGCCATCTGGAAGACTTCTCCATGAGACTGAGCACTAACTCGCCCTCTCATTTCTCCCACAGACAGCAGCGTGTGACTGACCAGCCCCACAGGAGCACTGCACGGACCCTCTGCACTGGGAAGACGGAAGAGAGCACTCATGGCACCGGAGCACCTACCTGGACCTTTCTCCCTACCACCCACCTCACCAATAAATCCACCCTCCGGGGCATTTATTAAGATTTCCTTGTCGTGTGATTCTTCACTCCGTTGAGCTCTCCCGTGCCGTACCGTTGCCGGGCGGCAGCTGGGAATTTCGCTCATTGGAGCTCACTGAGCCCTGAAGCACCGAGGTGGCAGGGGGATCAATAAACCTCCATGAGGGCACTGAGGGAATAACCGACCCGAGTGCTGTAGCACCCTCACTTGAGGGGACGAGCTCTCCCGTGCCGTACCGTTGCCGGGCGGCAGCTGGGAATTTCACTCGTCGGAGCTCACTGAGCCCTGAGGCACCGAGGTCGCACCCCCCCCATCCTTCTTCTGAACGATGAAGTAACGGCTGTAGAACCCGGACGCTCTCTCGAGAGGAGGAACACGTTCTATGGCCCCCTTCCTCAAGAGAGTATCTACTTCTTGTTCCATTACCAGAGCCTGCTCGGGGGCCCACTAGTTAAATTTCAACATCAACCTGATGTGTGTGTGTGTTTCCCTGCAAACAATAAATGTCATCCGGTATGGGCGCTTTTGCGTTTAAAAAAACGTAAGATCACGCCTTTAGTAAACCACACTGATTGGGAGTGCATGTGGTTTTGTAATGCCTGAAAGGTTATATGACCTTCACCTGTTATACCCTTTCCATGTCAGGTTGCAATAAATCCAAGAGAGAAAAAAAATATTCTTTTCATTTGTGTATCTTCTGAAAATGTGTATTTATTCTCATTTGTACTTGTTCCCCTTTATAGATATTTAATGACAAGAGGAACTGCTAAAACAGATATTTTGGGTAATATTATTGTACATACAATAAAACATCAGTTTTAAATTGAGTGGCTATTACAGTTCATACATTGCAATTTGATTTAAACCAATACCTAATAATACCTAGTTTATTACTCCAAACAAATCCAAAGATTACCTGAAAGATCCCAACTCAATTGTTTCCCAAAACTAAATAGGCCGGAGATTAAGTGGATTTTGAATTGATGCCTGATTTATTTTCATAAGTTTTGTTGTAGCCTGATTTGGACAATGAAAATGACTGTTTCACACTATCATATTACACTCTTCAGAAACTAGGTCCAGAAGCTAGTTCGCACGACTTACATTACAGAAAATAAACAAATACGTTGCTAATAGGTTGCTAGGCTGTGCATAGATAAGGCTTGGGTCATTCCTTAAGTGTAGGTATATGAGCTATTTCCATCCATTATATTGTCTGCCAAAAAAAATAAATCAGTTGGATAACATAACATAACAACACACCTCTTGCCAACAAACAGCATGATTTAAGAGATAAATCATGTCCATCAGACAAACAATGTGACATAGGTTTTGGTCAGAAATGTAATACTTGGTGTTTCTTTTGTTCTTGTGACATTCTATAAATATAGTGAATTTGTGGTAGTCAATATTATATGGCAACCACAGGAAAAACTATGACATATCATACGTTATTGACCAAAGTGTCATGATGTCCACACCTCTTTGCTATCTCAAAAATGATTTTGAGTCATAGAGAATGTCCTTAGTCATATGTATTACATAAAACCAAAGGACACTTCCATGGAAATGTCAAGCATACCATCATTCATCCACCACACACATGGTGTGCTCAAAAGTGCATTCAAGCATTTAATTTTCATTTCAGTTCATTGTATCATTAAGCACTTTCAAGAAAGACATGATGTCTGAACTGGTTTGCTGGTGTTAGGTGGAGTAAGATGTTCTGGTTTAGATTAGGGAACATATATTCACTATGAACTAAAATTTAAACTATTAATTTGCTGCTTATTGATAGCAAGGTAGTACTTGTAGTAGATCTGTTTAGTTATTGGGTAGGGTTAAAGGATCTAGAATATGGTCATATAGAATAAGGCATTAATATGTGATTTATAAGTACTAATAAAGAGCAACATAATGAATGTTTGAATAGATTGAATGGATAGATTGTAACAGCGAGACTGATTGATGCTTTTGTGTAGGTTTTGACACTAAGCTAATTTTTGTTGCATGTAAACTAAAAATGCACTATATTTTTAACACATCATTTTTTTGTAACAGGCTTTGACGCATCATAAAAATGTTCTGTAATAGATCTGCAGGTCTGTTATGCATCATGCTGTGTAAATGCAAACCACAACCTGAAAGTGTGAAGCAACTTACTTTTGACAGAACCGCTAAACACACCAATTAACCATTTGTATTCATATACCAGGAGGACTCACAATTTGATGTTTAGTTTGAGTAGTTGTGCAGCTTCAATGGATATTATGTTTCAGAGCTCAAAGTCTGCTAGTTTTAAAGCATTGTATATGTAGTAATGTATGTAATAATCATCATCTTGCCCCGTAATGTTATCCTTATTAAAAGGGATAGTTTACCCATAACTGAAAACTCTGTGTTTAAATAAATCTTTTTATTGGGAAATCTGACAATCCAAAAAACATTGTAACGTGCATCTTATGATTCCACATTACAAACAAAAAGAGGAAATAAGCAAGAAAGACACAGAGAAACAAACAGAGAAACAGAATTAAGATAATGGAGAAGGGAAAACCAAGTCTTATCAAAGCGATCCGGTTTGTTTAACAAAATGAACTGAATTCTTGAACTAAATTCTTTGCAAATGTAATGAATTGACCATTTCTTCCACCCACATTGGGTGATTGGGGTTAACAGATGGGGTTTCGGTCTTTTTCCAAAACCTTAATATAAGTTTATTTTGTAACAATAAGCCCATAGCACAACAACTGCTGTTGACATTTATTGAATGAAATTAGTTTTTCTGAGATTTTTCTGAGATAGAATTTAAAATATATTAGTCCAAAATGAAAATAACTTAGGGCGGAGAACTTAGCTCTGCAGGAAAGTGGCTTCCTCAATCTGACATTTATCACATAGTGGGGAGACATCTAAAAAAATTATATGTTGCTTTGTTTTAGAATAATGAAGTCGGTGAAGGAACTTAAATTGGATAAGGCAATGCATAGAATTGACAGAGCATTTATAAATATGCTCATTAACTCAGTGCCCGTCACTTATCTTCTCCCTTACTTCAAGTTTCCATCTTATGTGATCTTATCTCCAGATCTCTAGCTGAAGTCTTGCATAATAATGGATTATAAAATATAGATATCAAGTAGAAAGTAGAAAGCGAATTATAAAGTATAGAAATCAATCTTTCCATGTCCTCCAATTGGTGAAAACTGAAAATTCTGTCTTCATTTACTCGTTGTTCTAAATCTGTATGAATTAAATTCTTCTGCTGAACACAAAAGAAGATATTTTGAAGAACAAAACAGCTGTACGTCTCCAATGACTTCCATAGTCTTTTTTTAAAATAGAACTATGGAAGTCAATGGTGACTATTTGGTTACCAGCATTCTTCAAATTATCTTTTTTTATGTTCCACAGAAGAAAGAATCTCAACAGTTTGGAACAATTTGAGGGTGAGTATATGATTTTTTTTTTTTTTGGTTGAACCATCCCTTTAATGATTAAATGACAATGAAATAATAATAATAATAATAATAATATTAATAAAAATAAAACAATGTTTTGCTTTTCAACCATTCTGCATTATGTGGCTGTTATTGTTTCTGAATTATGGATTTCAATTTTTTTCAGTGTCCTTTTTGGTCACATCAGTAATGCATTTTAAAATAGAGTTCAGACATTTTTCTGATGTCTGAACTCTACCTGTTTATAATTATATATACAATGTGTTCGTATAGTATTTATTTATTTTATATACTCTTGTAATTCCACAGCAAAACTTTACTTTGATCCTGTTTTGAAGCCATGTGATTATTTTATTTCTAGCTTGCATCTGTGTTGCTGATAAATTGAGAAATGCTATGTTTTTCAAATGTCATATTTATGAAATATTTATATTTAGGCTAAGACTGCAGCAATGAGTAATGATATATGAACATTGAGCAAGCCTCGTTCCATGCGGACATGTGTGCGGCCTTTTTAAGGTGTGGCTTTTAAGGTCAATTTTTGCATGCATGGTCAAACTCCAGTTTTTATTATTTTGCTTTGTGCCTTTGTACTTTTTTCATCTTATTTCTGTTTAGCTTTATTTTTCAGTTTTATTCTTTGAAATGTCAGTTCTTCAATTTAAACTTTTCTCTAACTCTCTCTTAGTCTAGTTGTGGAAATGATTAAAAAAATACATTAATACAGTGCATTTCCTGAAGATAACATGGTTCTCAACTTTTTTGTCCCCAAGGCCCCATATAAGGAAATATTCCAGGGCTAAGACTTTTTGATCTCAGAAAAGCATAAAAGTGATTCAAAACAGCTTTTGCCATTGTAGTAAATTCCTATTTAAATCAAACATATGTGAGTGTAGTAACATATCTAAAATCTGAGAAGGGTTCCTCGGTTCCTCTTATGGTTCTACATAGCACCATTTGACAAAGGTGCTGTATAGAACCTTTAAAGGTAGGTGCTATATATATATATATATTGTGATGAGCATCCCGAAGCTGCATCAGCGTCGCCCTGGAAACAAGCGAAGAACACCTGGCCGTCCTCATCACAGGCTGATCGGTCACAGCTGCAGCTCATCAGGCGGCGGCCACATAAGCCACGCAAGCCCTGCCATCTGGAAGACTTCTCCATGAGACTGAGCACTAACTCGCCCTCTCATTTCTCCCACAGACAGCAGCGTGTGACTGACCAGCCCCACAGGAGCACTGCACGGACCCTCTGCACTGGGAAGACGGAAGAGAGCACTCATGGCACCGGAGCACCTACCTGGACCTTTCTCCCTACCACCCACCTCACCAATAAATCCACCCTCCGGGGCATTTATTAAGATTTCCTTGTCGTGTGATTCTTCACTCCGTTACAATATATATATATATATAATGTGTGTATTGATTCATATGTTGATCATTTTCGAATAGAAAAGAATGAACAGGCTTCTTCAGATGACTTACTGTATTTAAAGCATTTCCAATGTTCATATAGCTCATATTTATTGCCTGCAGATTTCATAAGCTGACCTCACAATGAATTCAAACCCTCTGACAAATATTACGATTATATAATACCAATACATGGGTGTATACAGTTAGATACATCAGTACGTTGCTTACTGTAAAGGAGTTACACAATTGTGTGTAAACATTTATTGGTTCAGGGCCGTTACAACTAAGAGTTCTCCTAAATAGCATAGAGAATAGAGAGAAGTCTTCAGCTAAGAGTAAGGGGGCAGGGTTGACCTTGTTGCTATGGATGATGTCAGTATGCTTACTAACTATGCACACAATGACTGGCTGATTGTCTCTGTCAGTGATTTATTCATAGAAATATTGTAGAGTACAATATCATGTTGCCATATTCAAATAAAGGTTTAAAAAATAAAAAATGTTAATTGCCACATTCAAAAAATATTTTAAAATGCAGGATAAGTGTCACTAATTAAACAAGTATATGTTCAGCTTACATATGTGCTTCTCATAATTAGTGAATATGCATATAAACAGCCTTTTAATTAACAGAGTAGAATAATCATGGCTGATAGTAATACATGCAAAAAATTTGCCCTACTTTTAGCCCTAAAATGTTTTGTAAATACGGGCCTGATCAGTTAACCTAAATTTAAACTATAATAAGGTAATAAGGAAATTAATTCTGAATGTCTGGAGTTTAAACCTTTGTGGATGCTTAGTCACAACACTTCTTATAATATTACCAAAAAACATATTTCATGTAATCTCGTGTAATACAGAAATTCAAAGTCACATTATCACAACTGAGATGTATAGAAACCATGAACACTTTACTTTGTATTTACAGTGCCTCTGTCAGTAAATGTACAGTGCCAAAAAAAAAAAAAAACAGAAAAACCATCAACATAACTGACTGTTCTACAGCTGGTTAATGTGGTAGCACTGTAAATAGATCAGAAATTCGAATAAGAAATGTGATTATTTATGACACCCTCTCATACCAAGAAAACAAATCTCTTTGCATTTCTCCTCTGCTGTCTTATTTGCTAATGTTCCTAGCATTTTATACTACGAATATTGTTGCTCCTATATTGTAAGTCGCTTTGGAAAACCGTTTATGTGGCATCGAGCAGGAAGCCCCACCCACACCGTCAGCTATTGGACCGAAGTACAGCTTCTAATGTATATTAATTATCAAATATGGATGTAGAGAAAGTGAAGGTGTAAAAGCAGATTTTACATGACAAACCATTAACCATACAAATTAGCCCCTCTAATGAAGCATCACAGGAAATATAAAAAATATAAGATATGTGTGTAACAGGGTGTCAAAACAGAGAGAATTGTTCTGATTGGCTGTTTTGTGAAATTTTGATGCCCATAACCTCTGTCTATGGATCCTGAAATAATAGTTAATATTTTCAGTTATTCGAGAATATTTTCATTTCTGATGTTTGATAGTTTCATTTTATACTGCTGCTGAAGTATATTTACTTAAGCATTTGCAAAGCTAGACATCGTACCTCTTGATGTAAAATCAAATAAGACATCATCAAAAAGTGATAACCTCCTCACAGAAACAGTTATACAGACCTCTTGGCTCTGTAGAGCACCACAATCATCACAGCCAAGACAATGATAAGTAGAGCAAAAGCTGCTAAACAGCCGAAGGGAACAGCGTGGAGACCGGCCTCTCTGCTGTAAAGCTCACACTGAGCTCCATAGCAAACATAACAATTATGTTACGTCTCCTTAATTATTTGGCGACTAGGGTTTTTGGGAGGTAACATAAAACGTTTAATAAATAAATGGATATTTAAGCTAAAACACTTTTCTCTGCTATGCAGGTGCGGTATGTGCAATTAAGAAGCAGACAGAGGCAAAACTGAATATGTTTTTTGCGTTTAGTAGTGTTATGAATGGATTTGTGTGTTGCTAGGCAAACGTCATATCATTCGTCCACGTGTGTGTGCATAGGTCTTTCCCTGTGTTTTTCTTTGTCTCTCCCTCTTTCGCTCTAATTGATTACAGGTGGCGCTGATTAGGAGCACAGAGGTGGTTGGTGATAGGAAGGATTGCTGCAGTACTTAAGCCATCCGGTGGAAGGAGTCGTTGGCTCCCAACTCTCCTGGTGTCTTCGTTGTTAACACTGTTGTTCTCGATGTGTTGGCGAAAGGATCGCTAGCTTAGACATTTGTTGTCAACCATTGAATTAAGTAACAGTTTTGTTTATTGTAATTTACTTTGCCAAATTGCCCCTCCCAAAGTTTATGATGCTCCTTTGTTTATCCTTATTTAATAAACTTTTATTTATTTCTCTTTGAGTAGGGATTTAACTCGCCGTTCGTAACAATAGAAAAATTATTCAATATTACAAAGCTCCCAATAGTAATAATATAAACAAACCCAAAATTATAATTACCGGTAATTATTCTCGAGCCCGGGGAACTCCCCCTGTCCAGGGAGAAGAGTCCGAGCTCGGTTTTTAGCCTGGACCCAGAGCGCTCCCCAAAAGATGCAATTAGTACGGCACAGCAGCCAGAGAGGAGCGTTGATAACCCCCCCAAAATTTGCAAAGCTTAAGATTGGTGGGGTCGCTTGTAGTAGCGGCACTGCTGAGGCTTTAGAAGAGAGAACTAGAGGCTTCTGCGGAAGCGAGCACTGCTGTGGCAGCGTAAAATACAGACAAAGGCTCCTATGGGAGCAGGAACTGCTGCGGCAGTGGGGAAATACAGAAAAGACTCCTGCGGGAGCGGGGTGCTGCTGGGATGACTGGAGTGAGGATGGGCCATTATAGGTGGATTAGGTGATGTTAAAAGGGGTTAGCTATGGTGGGTCTGAAGTTTGAGTGAACGGGGATGAACTGACGTTGAGGGTTCGGTAAGCTCCTTTGATAAGGAAGCGGTCTGAACGAATGTAGGTCTTGAAGGCCTCTGATGTCCAGCGGCCGAGTGCTTGGATCTGCAGCTGGGAGCGGCCTTTGTTGGGCAGCTGTGGTAGCCATACCAATGCTGAAGGGGTGGCTGGAAGAATGATCTGCTGGGATGCCAGTTAGGAGTAAAAGTAAGATAAGATAGGTAAGGTAAGGTAAGGTAAGATAGGAGTAAGATTTGAGGTGTTTTTGGAATCAGAATCGTGTGGCGGGGTGATTAGAGTCATCAACGAAAAACAGGTCCGATGGGAGTTTAGCTTGCAGGCTTCTGAAATGCAGGTAGGCTAAGAGGGGGATGAGAGATCGATTATCAGACTTTTTTTACCTGCAAATTTCTGGGTAGCGACACCGATTAGGCTGGCACGAAAGTCAATGTCCACATATTCAAGAATTTACAATTCCTGTAGCATTTCTGTCGTTAAGAAATGACCAAATAGTAACGATTAAGTGGACATTTTAATTAAATGTTGTTTAGCCAGACAAGGATTAGATCATGCGGTGGCATGTAAAAACAATCTGTCAGGCCATTGGCACCCTCTGTAGGCTTTTGATATAATGTTTAATGTACATTATATTGTTTAAAATACATTGTTAAGTTTGTTCAATGAAACCATATTGTTAATTGCTTTTATTTGAACCAATTATTATGGCCTCATTGCTATTATACATGTATTTTAGGTAATTTTAAAGGCTATTGTTGATTAGGCCTTTTTTTTTTACCATAAAAATAAATCATAATTATCCGATTAGCCATCAGAATAAATCAACCGATAGCTCGGATACCAAATTAATAATTAGAGATGGCCCTAGATGGGAGGTCTATGACCGCACCTGCCAGGATCTGTGCTCAGATGTTGTAAGCCACTGGGAGTGGCTCTGACCGACAGCATTTGGTGGGATGGGCAGTGATGTTGCTGAGGGAAAAGAATATTGTGATTTTGAATTACGTAGAGAGCGGTGAGGGAGAGGAGCAGGGGCCGCAAAAGTCGCGGTATGTTCCTCATGCTTGCGTCGACTCCGGGAGCGGAAGAAGGGGGGAGTGGAGAGGGGGAATGGCGGGTGTCAGGGCCTGCGCCATTAGCGGAGGCATGCTCACGCTTGGGACGGCTTCGGGAGCAGAAGAAAGAGAGGGGGAATGGCGGGCGTCGGGGCCTGCGCCATTAGCGGAGGCATGCTCACGCTTAAGACGGCTCCGGGAGCATCAGAAAGAGGGGAAAATAGAGGGGGAATGGCGGGCGTCTGGGCCTGCGCAATATGCTCACGCTAGAGTTGGATGGTGGGGCTGCGGGCCATGGGTAGGGTAGGGGGTTAGGAGTGGGGTAAGGAAAGGGCTGTGGATGGGTCTGCGACACTAGCGGAGGCGTGCTCACGCTAGCGTCTGCTATGGGAGCTGGAAGCCACTGAAAAGGAAAAGAGGTTAGAAGTAACAGGAGGAAAAAACTGAGATGTGAGGGCCTGTGTTGCAAGCGGAAGCAGCTTCGCGCTTGCATCAATTGCTGTAGCTATGGGCCACAGGGGTCGTTGTGACATTCAGAGGAAAATGCTGGAGAGCCTGTGTAGCCTGCACTGCTAGTGGAGGCAGCCTCACGCTAGTGTCTGCTACGGGAGCTGGAGGCCACTGAAAAGGAAAAGAGGTTAGAAGTAACAGGAGGAAAAGACTGAGATGTGAGGGCCTGTGTTGCAAGCGGAAGCAGCTCCACGCTTGCTTCAGCAGCTGTAGCTGTAGGCCGTGGGAAATTGGAAGGGTTTGTGACATTGTGGCATATTGTACCAATAGACATCTATGTTTATACCTGTAACGTTAATTGTGCAGTGATGTGCTATTCACGTTCACGCTGTTGCTAAAGATATTTACTTTGCACACTGTTCATGATAGAGTCCTAAAAAGATGACAGAAAATTTACACACAATTGCTGTCCTTTTATCTGAAAAGAAAATGTGACTTCTGCGGAAGCGGGTACTGCTGCAACAGTGGGAAGTAAAGATATGGGCTCCTGCGGGAGCGGGCGCACAACTGGTAGAGACTTGGAGAGAGGTGCCAGTTGCTAGTTGCACTTGGTCAAAAATAATAATTGTTCTTGTAATACACCTTAGTGGTTAGTTTGTACCTATAATTGTTAGTCATTTAGGTACACTGTTGTACTTATTTTCTTGGAAATTTATCTTTTTCCATCTTATCTATCCGTCTGAATACAATGTTTAATTTAAAATATAAGTAAAATGCTAGTGAAAATACTGAATTTGAGTAATTTCACTGTGTATTCTAGCAGTTTATGTCATGGTTACAAAAAATGGCATCGACATCCATTTATGCCATAATGTCGTTTAACAAACGTTTAGCCACGAAACCTGCTTTTAGTGACTTCATCTAAAAATCTGTTATTTTGCGACACAGCCTGTGCCGCCAGCAGCGGCAGCCTCGCGCTAGCGTCAGCTATGAGAGCTGGAGGCCTGGTTGCTTACGGTGCTGCGGCCGGAAGAGCCGTGGGGAAAGGTTGAGCCAAGGCGAGAAGCGAGTGAGGCTTTGCTGCGGTGAGAACTGGGATGCGGCTCAGGCTCGTTGGAGGCCTGCTGCTGCGACCTGATGCTTGGCCTTGTCCGCACAAGGCCAAGCATCAGGTCGCAGCAGCAGGCCTGTGGTGGTGTCAAGCGAGGCGAGTTCGGGGCCTTGCGAGCTTGATCGAAATATTGACCGCATGCTGGAGTGAATTTAGGAATGAGGCTGACTGATTTCAGGGTGACGAATAGATCGTACAGATCTGCTTTGTTTAACCTCCATGAGAACGGAGCGTCGGAATTAATCAGCGTTTGCCTCAGGCTTAAATACTGTCCACATTCCGATCGGAGGAATTGCGAGGTTAAGCCTCGGCGTCGTGGAGAGCGTGTGGCTGGTCGAGCAGAGCGGCGGCCGCAATGAAGCCTGGTGCTCGGCGGCAGTGTCTGGCGGAGAAGGAGTGATCCTGGGGCCGGCAAATTGTGGTGGAGAATCCGAAAATACCCAGTATAGGACTGTTCGTTGGATGGGAAATTGGGTCTGTGGTAAAATGGCAATATGATTTTCATTTTCCAATAGGGTTGACAAGAGAAACTGGTGGTTCACCGTATCAAAAGCAGCAGACAGATCCAGCAAAATAAGTATAGAAGATTTGGAAGCCGCTCTTGCCAGTCTTGGTTTCAACAACTGAAAGCAAGGCAGTCTCGGTCGAATGTCCACTTCTGAAGCCAGATTGGTTGCTGTCCAGGAGGTTGTTCTGTGTGAGAAAGGCTGAGACTTGGTTGAACACAACTCGTTCAAGTGTTTTTGCAATGAAAAGTAGAAGGGAAACTGGTCTATAGTTCTCTAAAAGAGCTGGCTCTGGGTTTCTTAAGAAGTGGGGTTATACGAGTCTGTTTAAATGCTGAGGGAAAAACACCAGTGTGAAGGGATGTGTTAACGATGTGAGTGAGTGCAGGTACAATGGCAGGAGAAATGGCTTGAAGGAGATGAGATGGAATAAGATCAAGCGGACAAGTAGTAAGATGATTGGAAAGGATGAGTTTAGAAACTTCTGCATCAGAGAGTGGAGAGAAGGAAGAAAACGAGTGTATGTTTGCTGGTAAGATGTGGGAGAGAGAGAGAGAGCGTAGGTTACGTCGAAAAGTGACATGTGTAGGAGTATGTGAAATGATCCGAGGTGTGCAGTGGAGTAACGAGCACATGATCAGTGGAGCAGTGCCGTGTGTAAATAAGGTCCAATTGGTTGCCTGATTTGTGAGTAGCCGTAGTTATTACTCGCTTGAGATCAAAAGAAGCAAGCAGAGTGTGGAAGTCTGCAGCCTGAGGTTTATCTAGGTGAATGTTGAAGTCTTCAAGCATAACTAGGGGAGTACCATCCTCAGGAAAGTTTGAGAGCAGAACATCTAATTCTTCCACAAAGTTACCTAGTGGTCCTGGGGGTCGATAAACAACTATAAAATGGATTTTAAGAGGGTGGGTAATAGTGGCTGAATGTGATTCAAAGGAGCTGTTGATACTCAGAGATGGTAAAGGATTAAATTTCCAATCATTAGAGATAAGCAGACCAGTACCTCCACCTCTTCCAGTCAGACGGGGAAATTATTTGAGAGTGCTGCTGGAGTAGCAGAATGATTCAAAAGCGATACTTATGTGCCTTGCCGTTGTCCCTGCTCGGTGGAGTCGAACGGTAGAGTCAATGGTCTTTACACTCTACGGTCTTCACACGAGGAGAGCTTCACACAAGGGCTGCCGCGACCGCTACCGCAATATACTAAGCTTTTTATGTTCGTCTAACAAAACTCAAATTGAATTCAGCTGGTCACACTTTCCTGTTTATCACAACAAATGGCCAAGCAAAGCACACAACACTGACTAGGTACGCGATACAGTATGAGACCAAATGCGATTTAGTTCGCCAAATTGAACTGAATCGTTTGAAACGGTTCGCATCTCCAGTACGCACTAATTCACAAATTACTTAAGTTATTCAGTTTATAAACGTGCCTGACACTCCATCTGATGCGAAATAAACCAATATCCCGAGTTATTCAGTTACTCCTAACAGTACGTTGACTGAACTGCTAAAAGAGAACCGATGATGGGATGTGCACGAGCAGAGCAGCTGGACTGAGTCTCGTCCTGCTGGGAGATGGCATGTTAAGGGGCGTAACATTTCCATCACACGCTTGAGGCATTCGGCCAATCACAATGCACTGGATAGCTGGCCAATCAGAGCACACCTCGCTTTTTTAGAACGATGAGCTTTGTAAAAATGTACGCGTTTCAGAAAGGCGGGGCATAGAGGAAACACATTGCATTACACCAAATACACAACATAATGTTCTTTTTAGCAATGTCATATGACCCCTTTAAAAGAAAGTAGCATGCTCAAACCATTCAAAAACATCATCACAATGTTTAATTATTATAAACCATTTTGGCTTTATTTCCTTCGTATGGCCTGTTTGAAGTCACCATTATGGTGATTTGGGCACTTGTGCTGTGTTTCAAGTCCTCCTGGGACGTTCGCACTTACCAGTTGACAAGTCGTAGTAACGACGTCAGGTGCATTCAAGTCACTTTTCTACATAACTTTCTACATAAAATTCAACTATTTTTTAAAACTCTACATCTACAAAATGATGAATAAAGAATGTGGACTGTGTTTTTGCTTTTGTCTGTTTTTATTCAATTTATGAAGATGATGTAAACTGAATCATGTTCTGTGGTAATTATACAATAATATAATATGTTGTATATGTAACATATAGTTTTATTTTAAATGACAAAAAATGTATCATTTTATTAATTTCAGCAAATTTACCGTCAATACAGATGCTGCATATCTATAGTCTTTGGCTATAGTGTCCATTGTGTCCTTAGTCTTTGTGTCCATTGCATCCAACATTTTCTTACTGACACCCCCCCAACTCGGAAACTCTGGGCTTAAAGAAAATTTTGAGTTTCCCACTCGTAACAACGACTTTGTGGTGGCGTTCATGTGCGTTCAACTCGTAAATATGATCTATCCGACATGACTTGGCCCTTGACTTTGGTTGAATTATTTCTACTTCAGCAGTTGTTGAAAGTGCATGTTATCACTATTGTCTACAATATTTCTTGCTCCTGACTGCAATGACATAGCTTTTACTATATACTCTTTTTGGAATCAATGACTGACAGCTGGAGTTTGACACAAGTTCTCAAATTAGCATTCAAGTTTTTAAAAACAGCTATTTTCAGTTCTGAACTTTTCAGAACTTTAGTGGCACCTCCTAGTGTCAGCCTGATGACCACATGCCCACCATGATATTTTTTGAGCACGAAAGAAGCTAAGTCAAAGACAATGCATAATGTAAGTTTCACACTGGCAATGTCACAAATATGAGACTTTAATTCAGAAGCAGTTAGACTGATCCTGGAGGTCAGTTCAAAAAGTTTCATCTGGATCAGAATGATCTGGAGTTGTAATCCCATGTTTTGCTATCCAGGATCAGATGGTCCATCTTGTTTTTCTACTGGTTTTTCAAAGCAAAATATGATTGGATCACAATGATCTAGATACACACTTTTTCAGATTACTCAATCTGGATTAGTAGTGCTCTACAGAGCCTCTAAAGGGACACAAATGTGTCAATGCTTTTTCAATGCTTTTGCATTCTCTCAGAAAAGTTTGCATTGCATTCACACAAGAAACTTTGCGTTCGCTTACAAATAACTACTTTTGACTGGTTCAATTGGTGATTGTGATAAACCTGTAATATTATTTAACATAAGATTGACGTGTTTGCAATGGCGCTCAAACACACACAACTATCTGCAGACAGTCAACAACATGACATTCGTAAGGGCACCGCACCGGAAGAGTGTTTATCATCCTTCTATGGTGAAGGCTTGGCTCATGAATATTAAGTATGTAACCTCTGTAAATTCTAGCAGTTTAACATCATTTATATTCAAGTGGCTACACGTCAACAGTAGGTGTAATATGATGAATTCAGCCACTAGGTGGCGGTTTTGTTCTACGAAGATAAGGACATGAATCAACAAATAGTTTTTTGATTGTTTGTTTTTATTCATATGTCTATTATTTTCACACTTTTCTAGCTGTTGGTCCAACAACTTAATTAGCATCAAACCAGCTCAGCCTATTACCATTTTACTTTAATATATTACTGCCACATCGCTGTTTTGTAAGGATTCAAGGTTATAATCATTAAACTTGCCTAGGAAAGTTGAATAAGTAAATAAATTAATAAATAATAAATGAACAGACACATCACGGTGCTTTGATTCAGGGCAAACCAAATGCATTTTGTATGGTGAATCAGCAGAGAAAGTTTAGCTGAAAACTCCCATTCTTTTCACTTCTTGGCTGATGCTCTTGTGAAGATCTCATGCTCCTGTGGACCATAAGACAAGCTTTTACGGCCATGATCATCCGTGACTCTGCTGTTGAGCTTGTTCGGATGAGCAGATGAAATACCAGAAAAAATAGAATTCATCACTTAAGGACAAGGTTTAAAACAAGCAGGCAGCAAGATCTTGTTATTACTGTTGTAGTATGTTTATACACGACAAGGATATAAGTGAACCAGTGTCAGTTTAACATCATTTATATTCAAGTGGCTACACGTCAACAGTAGGTGTAATATGATGAATTCAGCCACTAGGTGGCGGTTTTGTTCTACGAAGATAAGGACATGAATCAACAAATAGTTTTTTGATTGTTTGTTTTTATTCATATGTCTATTATTTTCACACTTTTCTAGCTGTTGGTCCAACAACTTAATTAGCATCAAACCAGCTTAGCCTATTACCATTTTACTTTAATATATTACTGCTGTTTTGTAAGGATTCAAGGATAAAATCATTAAACTTGCCTAGGAAAGTTGAATAAGTAAAAAATTCATAAATAGTAAATGAACAGACACATCACGGTGCTTTGATTCAGGGCAAACCAAATGCATTTTGTATGGTGAATCAGCAGAGAAAGTTTAGCTGAAAACTCCCATTCTTTTCACTTCTTGGCTGATGGTCTTGTGAAGATCTCATGTGGACCATAAGACAAGCTTTTACGGCCATGATCATCCGTGACTCTGCTGTTGAGCTTGTTCGGATGAGCAGATGAAATACCAGAAAAAATTGAATTCCTCACTTAAGGACAAGGTTTAAAACAAGCAGGCAGCAAGATCTTGTTATTACTGTTGTAGTATGTTTATGCACGACAAGGATATGTGAACCAGTGCCAAATAATTTTTTATATATATATATATATATATATATATATATAATATAAATTATATTTGACATATTTATGACATTTTATACATATTTAATAAAATACCCTGTAATTGTACTTTTGGTATACAAAACTGGTATACTTAAAGTTTGCTAAATTAAAAACAACTAGTTTTGTACTTAATGCAGTTTAATTGTGTGGAAGTAGTGCTGAAGTCCAACTAAAGGTATACTGAAGTCCAGTATATCTGATTGTGCTAAAGTGGAACTATTTCAAGTATACTTCAGGTAAACTTTAAATATCTTGCATTTAAAGACTGATACTATTTAAAGATCATACAATCCTCATCAACACTGACACACCTTTTAGGCTTAACGTTAAGAAATGTGCATGTGCACAAGTAGTACCCCAAATAAAGTTTAATTATAGTATTTATATCAGTAAGTCTCAAACGATGTGTCGGTAAATCTGTTAATAGATTTGAACTATACTAAGTATTAAATAAATGTATTTTAAATATATTATGTTTTTACTTGGGAATCCACACATATAGATGTTCTTGTCAGCTTTTTATCACGGTAGATTATTCGTCATTTAAATTTGATGAATGCCTCAGACTCCATTCACTAGATTTATGTACGTTTCTGAAGAACACAACCTTGGTTTTCTACAAAACTGTTTTTGTGATCTCACAGAAACTTCAGACGAACAGACAGGCTTGGGCCGGATCCTCTTGCATTCTACAGACAGGAGCCTGACCTCTTGAACTTGCCCACTCAAACAGGGTCTGGACACTCCAGAGTGTGATCAGGTCGCGACCCAGCAGGGAGGTCACAGTGAGTTAAGTATCCTTCTTAAACATAGGGGTGAGAGCTCTTATCTTTAATGAAGTGTGACTATCCTATGCTGCCACTGTCTGGCCTGACCGCCCCTCTCAGCTAAAGGCACATTATGAAGAGGAGCGGAGAGCTCATCTAATCTGCCCAAGTCAAAAAAAGCCTTTTACATCCATAAAGCCCTTTAAAGTCATGGAGAATGAATTGTTTCCATCATCCTCCAGGACAAATCTATGTATACAAGGCCACTTACACTGATCTGATCGTGGCGTCTCTGGAATCTCTCTTCTTTGTATAATTTTAACATTTATGGATGTCACATTTGCATGCAAATTGCTTGATAAAAGCTATTTACTAAAGTTTATATTAAGATAAATGTACAGTTATATCAAGAAAAACAGTGATTACATGATTCAAAATCATAAAACTTTGTTTATTTCCATGTTTAAATCTCAGGTTTTTATATATCTGACAAGACAGTGATCTTATCTGATTATTTTTTTTAAAACTGAATAGAATGGGTTCATTTTTAAGAAAATTGCAATTTTATCCCATCACAAGGATGTCAAAAGGGGTAATCAGAAACCCAGCAGGATCTTAATTTGGGTCAATTGATCTTGATATCAGTTTAATTTTCGTGGTGTTCTGGGCAGAGCAATGACTCCTTTACTGAGGATTTGCCTGCTACAGTACATTGTGTAACCTTAAAAACCAACTTTATTGGTCTTAGATTGCTGTATTCAAATAGTATTTGCATCAACTTGTATGTAATTTATTATAATATATATACAGTATATATATATATATATATATATATATATATATATATATATATATACTGTATATAAGAGGTTTCATATTGCACTGGAATATATGTTGAACAGAACTCATAACTGCCACTTAATTTGCAAGATAGGGTTAAGTTAGAAATATTCATGAGCGTGTTGCAATGGAATCATGCACTTGGGTTCATTTTAGTCCATGTTAATATTATTTAAAAAAAAATTATATTAAAAAAGAAAAAGGTTCAAATGAAGCTACCAGACAAAGCTGGATTGTTTTACTATTGGACACTTCTTATAATATAAGTTGTTTTTGATAGAGTGTAATGTTGCTGTGGGCCAATAGGTCAATACCTACTGTTGGGGATTGCCCCTCTGAATGCTGGGTTTGGATATTATTGACCGCCACAGAACCCCGGTCAAGGAGTGGAGTCATCAGATGATTATTTTGCCTTTATTATGCAGCATAAGACCACATACACATAGTGTGCAGCTGAGGTAGTTTATCGTCACCAACTGGTACTGCATAATGGGCTGCTGCATTCGAATAACATAACATAACACCCTTACGCAAAGTGCACACATACACTAAAGCACCATTGTTCGACAATCACGTAACACTGAATGGCGTATTTACATAGACACGACAAACATGAACGTGAATGTAGAGAATTCACAACAGCCGCCCCCACATTTAAGTAGCAAATGGAAAATTAAGTGAATTCAGTCACTGGGATACTTTCTAAGGCAGGTAACTGTATTAGTCTAGCTACTGGCCTGATGTAGGTTTTACCATTAATTATCACTTCAACAGTTCTCACACATCCATCACTGCTTGGCAATGTCTTGAGTACTCTGCCTGTGGGCCACTGGGCCCTAGGGAGTTGGGGATCGACAATCAGTACAACAGAGTCCTCTGTTAGGTTTCCGACACTTTGATCATGTTTGAAGGGTAGACAAATAGTTTTTTGTAAACTGTATCCAGAACTGGTCCACAATATTTTGGCAGTGGCACCATCTCCGCCGCCCCATTTCTCCTGGTGCATAGGTCACCTGAGGCAGTGAAGCATCCAGCCACCCCATAAGGAGAAGGTTAGGTGTGACAGGATCAATGTTGGCGACATCTGTTGAAATATATCCAAGTGGTTTCGAATTTAAGATCCCTTCTATTTCCACCAAGACAATAGACAGAACATCTTCAGTGACTGCTTGGTTTCCAACTGCTACCTGGAGAACATTCTTTATGGAGCGTATCTCATGCTCCCATACTCCCCCAAAGTGTGGAGCGTTGGGGGGATTAAACTTGAAAGTGATCTGGTAGTCATTTAGACAGGTTTTGAGCTGTGGCTTCTCTTAATTCTCTGTCTGCACCATGGAAGTTGGTGCCACAGTCTGACAGGATCTCTGTTGGTCGGCCCCTTCTAGCTATGAAGCGTCGGAGTGCAAGGAGAAAGGCATCTGCATCCATAGAATTAAGGAGCTCAATGTGAACTGCCCTAGTTGTAAGGCATTTGAAAATCATCCCCCCAGCGCTTTTCATTCCTTCTACCTATTTTGACTAAGTATGGACCGAAGCAGTCTACTACAGTCGAGTAGAAGGGTGGACAAAGTAGTCTGAGACGTTCTAGTGGCAGATCTCCCATTTGTGGGATTTTGGGTTGAGCACTCCACCTCTGACAAGATGGACAGTTGAGCTGATGATGTTTTATGGCTTGGCGACCCTTGAGTATCCAATAATGCCTATTTTTTCCTTTTCCTATATATTTCAGCATATACTCGCTCTCTTCCCGGGTGACCTGATACACTATTCTCATAGTGAGGGTGGTATGCTCAGGAGATCGATAGTGATAGCTTAGTGTGTCAGTTGCACAGTTCCATCTAAGGCCTAAGGTGGGTTCCGTAGGGTCGATACGGATATGTACCAACCATTTCTCAGTAGCTGAGGACCGTTCTTCAGTCGGCAGATGAGCTACAACAGCTGGATGATTACTAGCCCACTGCCTGAGGTCAAACCCTCCCTCTGCTAGCATACTGCGCAACTGGTCCACAGTTTGCCTTGCTTCAGCGGTTGTAGGAAAGCTGATCAGGCAGTTGTCGACATAGAAACTTTGCTGTGCTATTCGTAGACAACCAGGATAGTCAGCCTCAGAATTATGGGCATGATGTTGCACTGCGAAAATGGCACAACATGGACTGCTTGTTGTATCAAATGGCAAAACCTGCCACTCGTACACATCTGGGGGGTCTTCACTCCGCAGGTCTCTCCAAATGAAACAGAGAATGGGTCTGTCCTCAGGCAGTAAACAGACCTGGTGGAACATTTATTTATTTATTTGACAGTAGTTTATCAGTAATCCTAAAAAATAACACTGCCAAACTTACATGCTAAAAAACAACAACTTACTGACACATAGTAAAACTGAAACAGAAGTGAAACAAGTAGTAGGAAAGAGGAGAAATAAAAAGCGATACTTATCCTTTGCCAGTGTCCCTGCCTGGTGAAGTCGCACGGTAGAGTTGATGGTCTTTACACTCTTTGGTCTTCACACGAGGAGGCCTTCACGCAACAAACTAAACTTTTTTATACCCTTCTAACAAAATACTACATTAATTCAGCTGGACACACTTTCCTTATTTTCTCCACAACAAATCGCCAAGTAAGCGCAAACACTGACAAGATACGCGATACAGAACGAGACCAAGCGCGATATCAGCACGTCTCCACACAGTAAACAAAACAAGCGTTTCCTAGCAACGACAACTGCACTACACACTAATGAGACAAGTAAATACACTTACGAGCTGCTTTTAACTTCCGCTGATAAAGACTGCTTCTCTCAGAGTATTTCTTTACACTGTTTACTGCTGGCACTTGAACACACTTTCCTTATTTCCTCCTCAACAAATGACCAAGCAAGAGTAGACACTGACAAGATACGCGATACAGAACGAGACCAAACGCGATATCAGCACGTCTCCACATGGAACATGCCCTTGATGTCTCCACTTACAGCTATCTGATGCTGCTGGAATCTTAGGAGTACACCCAAGAGTGATGGGCCTAGTACTGGGCCTGGAAGAAGCTGATCATTGAGGGACAGACCTTGATGTCTGAATGAACAGTTAAAAACCAGCCTTGGCTTGTTATTGTGACTCACTAGATGGTGAGGCAGGTACCATACCTCCTCGGTCTGAGTCTCTTCCATGCGGGTGAGCTTGGTTGCATAACCTGCTTCAGTGAGCTTAATTATCTCCCCTGAATAAACTGACGCTTTCTCAGGGTCCTTCTTTAGTCTTTTTTCAGTACTCCTCAGGTTGGAAAGAACGGATTGTATGGTGCCTTTTAGTTTAGCGGCACCCGGTTTCCACACAAGTGGGGTGGCATAACGTTGCACTCCGTTAACATCGACTCGTTGAGTCTGAGACACAAGAAGATCTACAGCCTCTTTATCCTCTTTGGATCTAACCACCAATTTCTCACTGCGATAGGGCACAACATCAAGTTGCCATAATCTTTCCACGTTTCTGAAGAGCAGGTCATCTGGGTTAGTAGTGGAGGGGAAGAAACTCTGCTGCTCGGTTGTATGGGCTGCAGTACACATGTGTGCTCCTTGGAGTGCCCATCCAAGAGCTGTATGAACAGCCATTGGACCCCCCTTGGCACCTTGGTGGATAGGCTCTGTGGCAGTAATGAGATGCACCTGGTCTGAGCCTAGGAGTACCAGTGGGCGTGCCCTGTGGAATGGCTGCAGCGGAACTCCTCCCTGTGAATGCCCCCAATACGAGATAACGTTTCTCTGGGTTGCCTTTAGGGGAGATCTCAAAAGTAACTTTAGAACCACTGAGATGAGTAGTACCTAGTCGTACTGTATGGAGGGCTAAAGTCTCTGGTTCACCTCTTATCTTGAGCTTATGTACTGCAGTGGGTAGGCTCATAGTGCGCTGAGCTCGATCATCCAATACCAAATACGTTTCTAATGTCTGTGATTTGTGGTGTAGCAGCACTGGTACTACCTTCAGGAGAACTCTGGAGGTTTTACCTCAGGTGCTGTGAGAATCGCGGCTATTTCACTTTGAGCCAACTGGTGGGGTTGACCATATTGCAGCTGAAGAGCCTGCATATCTGCTGAATATGGGGGTTGGGTGATGACGACAGGACTGTTCGATCATCTGCGCTTCAGGTAGTTTAAGATGCTCCAGCAGTATGTGATATTTATATTTCTCATCCAGCTCTGTGTGAGGCTCAAGAAGATTATCCAGTTCCAACTTCAAATTAGCAAATTCTCTCTCATTGTCGTTAATGAAGTCAGGGATTCTTGGTTGGGGGGCAGAGTGAAGCAGGCGATATGGCATTAAATGTTCTGGTTGTCTAGTCGCCTGATTAAATTGCTGCTGTGATGGGACAGCGAAGACTGGAAGAGAAGCGCTAGGCAAAGTCTGAGGGCTGATGCTACTGGAGGCATAAAGGCATACTGAGTTATCGGATAACTTGAGGGAATTGGTACAGTCACATGAGGTAAGTTAGGGTGAGGTAATGCTGGATATCCTTAAGGCATGTTGGAATACTGATAGGTTGGTGTGGGAGCAATTAACTGTTGCACTTGGGGCTGGAAGGCTTTCCCAGCTACGTTAGGAGGAGGGAAGTGTGAGGGCACAATCCCCGCCCTAGTAGCGTATTGCAGCCGAGATGAAACAGTAGAAATTGTCCCTGATTAAACAGGTGAACTCACAGCATGTGTAGCAGCTGGCACAATTGGAACGAATCCTAGGTTGAACTGCTTTGACTTTACAATAGGGGTACTCACTTCTGCTTGTGTGGCACTCACATGTCCCGAAGTTGTGGGAACAATGCATTGTTCCTCTGCATGTAATTCGATGCCAGGTGATTGCAGCGATGGGGAAGAATGGCTTGAGGATGAAGGCAGATGGAACGAGGCTGCTGCAGGTGATCTAGCTGGAGGTGTAGCAGTCTTTACATTCTGATAATCCTGTTCTTCTCCTTCTTCCCTCAGAAATGAAGTAATATGCTCCATGAGCTCTTGGCGAAGGCGCTGTCGTTTCTCATACTGTTTCAGTTTGCTTTGGAGCTGGGCTATGTCGGCAGCTTCGTCCTTTTCTCTTTCCGATATGGTCTGCAGGATTTCCCTCAATGAACCCATGCTCAATGTGTTTGTAAGACTTGTGGCTGGACGTGCCTCACCCGTGCTGGAGGCTGGTTGCTCTTGGTTAGCTGTAACCCCTGTGGCTACTGCTCCATTCTGCTCCTCTGACTCAAGTCCGATATGATGGGAGGAAGGAGCCGGTCGGGGATGGCTGTAGTCAAGTAAATAATCTTCCAAATGTCTGGGTGTTTGGCGCTACCTTGAGGGTCTATCTGTAGCATCCATATGAGGGAGAGAGGCTGCATTATCCTCTGATGACATGACTGCAGTAGTCAACAGATCCGGCTCGAAGGATCAATGTTGGGGATTGCCCCTCTGAATGCTGGGTTTGGATATTATTGACCGTCACAGAACACCGGTCAAGGAGTAGAGTCGTCATCAGATGATTCTTTTGACTTTATTATGCAGCATAAGACCACACACACATAGTGTACAGCTGAGGTAATTTATCATCACCAACTTGTACTGCATAATGGGCTGCTGCACGCGAATAACCAGCGGATCCTCCGCTCACATCACCGAGAAAGTGCGCACATACGCAAAGTGCGCACATACACTAAAGCACCATTGTACGACAATCACGTAACACTGAATGGCGTATTTACATAGACACGACAAACATGAACGTGAATGTAGAGAATTCACAACACCTACACTTCATGTCTTTGCACATTTTGAGGATTATTAGTGCATGGCATTGCCTTTTTAAGCTATATTGGATTCTGCTGGTGATTTTCTACAATCACTTATAGCAAATATGTGCTACTTTTCCATTGCTCACTCTAATCACGGTCTAAAAAAACACCCTAACATTCCATATAGATTTATACATATTAAAGCAAGATTCATTTGAAATGTCTTTGTATTTAAATGACAAAGACAGGTGACATGTCTGCTTTTAGGTGATAAGGCATTTTGGCACTGCAGAAGACTATCTTTTCAACTGCTGTTTACCAATAAGTGTCTAAGACGTCTGCAGCTCGCCTTGATCGGCCCCCACATTCCTGTTCTCCTTAAGGAGTCCCCTCAATCATGAGGGGTTCTTCTCCACTACTCCAATCCATCTCTGCAATCCAGCGGGCCTCCACTCGCAGTTGCTTCAGTGCACATTTCATGCTTTCCTCTGCTCATCCTGCTATTGTTTTTTTTTTTGTATCCACTGTAAGAACTTTTTTCTTCTGCACATTCGGCATTGTCCACTGGTGTGTGTTTTGGATTTCTTTTTACCTTTTTATTTTTTATTTTTTTGGACCTGTTACAGTTTCCACGGCGCAAACAACTCTGGAGCTTTCTGTGCGATTGGTTTCTTTAATTTATTAGTGAGAGATTCAATTGTTTGGGGGTAGCTGGAATGGCTACTTTACCAGGAACAATTCCTCGAATGATGCGACCAGCACCTGGCCAGAACTACCCACGAACCGGATTCCCGTTAGAAGGTACGGAAACAATTCTTCTTCTTCTTCTTATGATTCTTAAATAAAATCATAATTGTATTACACATTTGTAACTGTAATTTTAAAATACTAAAACAAATCCTTTTGGACGAGGTATGTCAAACACACTTTCACGCGTTACTGATGGTAAAAAAAGAACATTTTTTTGGACCTGTTACAGTTTCCACGGCGCAAACAACTCTGGAGCTTTCTGTGCGATTGGTTTCTTTAATTTATTAGTGAGAGATTCAATTGTTTGGGGGTAGCTGGAATGGCTACTTTACCAGGAACAATTCCTCGAATGATGCGACCAGCACCTGGCCAGAACTACCCACGAACCGGATTCCCGTTAGAAGGTACGGAAACAATTCTTCTTCTTCTTCTTATGATTCTTAAATAAAGTTCCGTCGTTACCAATAGATTTCAATGGAACTTACTACCATAGTTAGCTAACGATGCTTTTGGGAAACGCACCCCAGTATGATTAAATACAAATATCTGTAGTAGCCTATTATTTCTGTTTTCTCTTGTAAATAATGCCAAAGTTATACGCTCAGGTGACAACCCTCAAAATTACATTTATATGCATTTATACACAGGCCAAAACTGATATTCGTTATTAAACAAATGCATGAAAAACAATCTCTCTGTTGCTGTCCACTGGTTGTGGTTGTTCATTTGTTGGGAATGTTGTGAGTGCGTCGTCTCTTGGTTACTTATTCCATAAATCTGTCATTTATAGTGTCTCATCTTCTGCACAACACTGAATCCACTGTTAAATTCTTTGAAGGGATTCTTTAAGTTTACCATCCGGATAACATTTAATAATGTTAAGACTTATTAGAGCTGCTGTGTGTTGAATGGGCGTCTGTGTTGCTGAGGAGTGTAAGAGCTCGGAGGCACCGGTAAGAAACACACTGATCCTCCAGCAGCTCGCGCCGGGGTTTCGCGCACAGACGTAATGTAGAAGAGCTTTTAAGCCCTGATTAAACTGAGTCCCTTTATTTCTTTTCACTTTCATCTCTAAACGGCTCACAGTGACTCGCCCAGGGCGTAAATTCATGAGATTTGGAGTTTATTTTCCATTATATTTATATATTTATTTAAGGTGTGCAAAATACATGCGGTTTTTTTATTGCATGTCTTTATAAGGTGTTAGACTGATTACTATCTAGTTCATCAGAAAAGTCCTCAGATTTTTATTGACTTGTTTTGGCATACAACATTTATTTATTTATTTATTTATTTATTTATTTATTTATTTATTTATTTATTCATTCATTCATTCATTCATTCATTTATTTATTTATTTAGTTAGTTATTTATTTATTGTGTTAATTAGATGTTAAATTGCTTACGCATATTTAGTTGATAAAAAAAAATAATACCTAAACATTTTTGTTGACTTGTTTTGGCATCATTGTTTTAATATTATATTATATTATAGGCTTCATATACCAAAAATATATTAGCAATTTATTAAATAAATATAATATTACATTTTATTTTAGCCGCATATATAATATATTCATATTTTGTAAACTTTTGGGGGTATACAAAATACATGTATTTTTTATACAAAATAAATTAATTTAAAAAAAAATTATTCAGACCTTACATTTATGTTGACTTGTTTTGGCAAACAAAATTTATTTATTTATTTATTTGCGTGGCATGTGTTTACGCAGTTAGAATCTGGTAGATTATTTATTTATTTATTATACATAACACGGTGTTAAACGTTTTGAAAATAAACGACATAAACGTTGTCTGTGCTCCCTACACCCTGAGTAGATCTCCGTGTACCTAACCTTAATAGCCTTAACTATGACTTCCACATTTGATTTAGTGGCCATTGCAATAATAATAATCTTGTGCACCTGTCATCCTCGTTACGGAAATAAAATATATATATATATATATGATGAGCGACAGCAGAGTTAGCACAAACCTGCCAAACTAAATGAGTCTTTAATGGGTTCCAGCCCCGCGTCTGACAGCTCACCTGGTGCACTATTTCTCTGGAGGAGCATGTTAAACGCGACCACGCGTCCATTTGTGAGAGTGGCACTGGACACTTCAGCAGATCTGTGGATTACCTGAGCTTTTCAGACTAGCCTAATCAAACAGACTTCAGTCAGGGGTTGAGGAGTGTTGTTGTGGGATAATAGTGATACAAACCTGTAGGCGAGACGGATGTGAGCGATGCGCAGACTCGGGTTTACTGTACACATGAACTCAGTGATATTTAGAAGAGAACAAAAAATCATACTTTCATTATGCAACATTTCTCCTGTGATAAAGCGCGAAGAATATTCTGGAAGAGCAGTTTCTTATAGTTTTGGCGCCCTGGACGCGCACCAGCAGGGCATTTTCTCTCTTGCTTCACATTTATATGAAAACAAAGCAGATATACCTTCGAATCCTAAAGCCGCACTGAAAGAGAAGCATAGAGAGACATTTTAAACAAATCCATCTGGAATAGAATATGTTACAGGGACACACAGAGAGAGAGAGAGAGAGAGAGGGGAAGATTAAGTGAAAGTAAGGGGAAGTTATTTAGCTATTAATATTTTTTCTCCTCAGGCGTCGAGAGTGACTCCATCTGCACTTTCTTGCAGCTATTTGGGCTGGGCTGAAATTGTGGGAGACCCAAATGTTGGGCAGAGATAACACAACCATCAGAGTGTGGACCACAACTGCATTAAACACGGATTAACCTCTTCTCTCCCGTCACCCTGTCTCAACGCAGCTCGAGAATTTGACTGGCGAGGGATTTTCTTTAGTGTATATACAGAGTCCAGGGTTTAATCCATAATTCAGCACTACAGTAACAACAACAACTATTTATTTATAATTATGTACGATTATATATATATAGTTTTCTGTTCAAATATATATATTTTTAATAATTTTTCCTTTTATGCTCCGGTATTAACCATTTTTGTTGTCAGGGGTAATAAGTTGAACAGATATAAGCTCATAATAATATTACACTGAAGCTAGTGATTATAAAAGCTTGCGTCCATTTCGCCATTGCAGTGCTAGTTGCTTAAAATCCAGATAAAGGCAGTTCTAATTCCCGGAACCAATCAAATTTACCGAACCAGATGCAATTGACCATGATTTGCATTCAAAAAATAACCAAAAACGGGTGAGGATGATGTGAATGAGGGCTCAGGCAGTTAAGGGGAATTGAGAAGCGTATGATCTTTGATCCGTGGATGTCTTTTTGCTTATCAAAAACACTTGAGACTTCATTAAATGCGGTTTGCCATCTGGGACAGTGTAAATCTCTGCACAGATGTTAAGGAGAATAGCATTTTCTTATATCGGAGAGAATTCTTGTAATAGTGCGGGTTTCACTCCCCAGCTGTTAACCGAGTGCGCAGAAGACCTTTACGCACATAAACGCTGTTTTATCATCTGCTCCAGCTAATAACCAGAGAGGATTTCATTTCTCAACTTTTCAAGGGCTTTGGAACCCAAATGTAATATATGAATCACACATAATGTATCTGCGCGGATGTGTGCTCGGTTCTTTGTGCGTAATTGCCTCTCCATGCGAGCAATGGATATTGTATTTGGTGCGTTCGTATCTGGTTAATGTTTGTAATGGGGACTTAAATACACAATTGATTCTGACATGTAAATTGTCATTTCCGTTTTAGCCATTTGATTTGTGTGGGCGGGTCACACTTGACACACACAAGCTGTGATACAGGCCTCATTAAACTCTCTGTCTCTCTCTCCGTGTGTGTGTGTGTGTGTTTGGGGAGGGTGTCTGAAAATGCATCCAAAACACAGCGCGCAATTTCGCTGTCTTTTGAACACATGAACCATATCAAATCTGTGCTTTTATTTGCTACAATATTTTATTTTCTTGCATCTGATTTGTAGTCAATAACACACGAAAATTACAGACGGATTGTGCTTCAAAACACACATTAGTTTTGTGTTCCAGAATCAGTGCGCAACATTCTTAAGTGCTGTGTAAAAATTCTTATGTATGTCATAGAAACCGAGGTGTTTATGCCAAATATTTTGTAAGAAGACATGCCTGCTGGATTATAATTTATGAACCGTATGAGCACATCGATGAAAGGCAGGTTCTTTTTAGGATTATCATCCAGACATTTAATATAGCTATTTATATTTATGCTTTCGAGAATATAAAAGGTCGCAGTAATAGTTCATTAATTATTTGTAGTCTGGATTGTTCATATTTTGCTATCTCTTCCGTTGTAAGCTACTTTACGCATTTGTCTTCAATCCTTACGCACTCTTTTTTCAGCGCGGGAGTGTGGATTTAACTAATGAAGCGTTTCAGTCGCGTTGGTCGGTGTTTTAGAGATCCGTTCAAGTGGCTTTTAAGGAACAATAGAGGATCCCATATAAAAGGTCGCAGTAATAGTTCATTAATTATTTGTAGTCTGGATTGTTCATATTTTGCTATCTCTTCCGTTGTAAACTACTTTACGCATTTGTCTTCAATCCTTACGCACTCTTTTTTTCAGCGCGGGAGTGTGGATTTAACTAATGAAGCGTTTCAGTCGCGTTGGTCGGTGTTTTAGAGATCCGTTCAAGTGGCTTTTAAGGAACAATAGAGGATCCTGGGATGCGGTAAATGGCAGTGACCGGTAACCCCTCTCACACTCGGGCAGGTCATTGCGCTTCAGTGAGCACAGCTTAGAGAGCTGAGAATCACCTCTGAGGAAGTCATCTCAGCAACAAGTGCTGAATTTATACAATTAATTCTGCATCTGGAACTCAGATCGCCCTGATCGATGAACATTTGGTAGAAGATCATTACTAGTAGCCTATTGGATAGCCCAATCGTTATAGGCTACGTTTAAATGAAGCAGTAGCAACACTTATACAAATATGAAATGTTAACCAAACGAAAAGAAAACAAAGGGGAAAAAACAGTTATTATAATTGTAACTACTGCAATTTATTTTATTTTATTTATCCGTTCATTAGTAACATATTGTAGTGTTTTTATTTTTTTACTTGACCAGGCTTTCAGAGACCGAAACGAACGCGTTGAACTTGTCAAATCTAATTAAACGCTTCCTTCACAGACACAAACGATTATGTATTTGAGTTTTTTCCCACTCTCCTGTATTATTATTCTTCTTCGTTGTTTTTGTATATACATGTAGATATTCAAATCTAATAATTTTAGCCTATGTAGACCTATATGAACATATGCATTATATTTATTTAATAATACTATTAATAATATTTTACATTAAATATTATTATTATTATTATTATTATCAATAAATACAATCGGAGGACGAAAGGCGGAGCAGACAGCAGTTTTTTTGCGCATTGTATTTCATGGGTGTGCGCCCTGTTAATTTAGCAAGTTTGTGAATTTTTTGGAGTCGTTCCGGACCCCACAGGCGAGAAGGCGAGAACGCAGCTTGGACTGTGGCGATGCGTTCTAATTGGGGATGAAATTCAGACATCCATTTAAGACATTTAAGTTTTCCACACATTTTAAAGGTATGAGAATGGATTAATGGCTTATAGCCAATACTGAAATTTATTGCCTCTTTGAAATTTGTCCTGCCTGTCTTACGGGTGTCACAAGAAGCACTTAGACAAATGAACAAATAAATGCAGATTCCTCAAGCGTAATATCTTTAAAGTGCACGGAGCCATGAATGCTTGAAGCAGGTCATGGTTTATGCAACCTTTTTTATATTTTTATAGGCTAATGCAGTTTGAAATGATCTCTATCCAAATATCCTAGGTTGATTTGTAATGATCTCCTTTTGCAAAAAAGAAAAAGAACAAAAGTCTGCTCTTTGTGCATTGTGAACATATTTACTCTCTGTTTGCATTCTTACACTTTGTGTGCGTTTGAATGTGTGTTTTACTCTTTTGGAATAAGATATGAAGTGGTGCTCGGATCATCCTCTCACTTTTGAATGGAGGAGAAATCAATTGTCTCCTTCCCCTTTATGGGGTGAGTATTTTGTTCTTTTAATTGAATGCTGCCTTTTTTTCTTGTGTTGGGCCTAAGACTCCTCTGAAGTCTAGCAGCCTTCTTTCTCCATTGTCAGAGAAACTGCTCCTAAAAAGGAAAAAAAGAAAGAAAAGAGCAGAAGAAAAAAGAACTGTTATTTTCTGTCTCGAGATTCAGTGCGCAGGCTATTCAGGCCAGTTGATGAACTCCTTCAAAAAGTTTATTAAGGGTATGAAAACAATGTGGACTAAAGCCTTTGGGCTCGCGGGCAGACAGTTTATAAACTAGCGGCCATTGTGCCTCGAAGGCAGATGCATGAATACTTTTGAATGGGGGCTTCAAACTGACACGATGGGGCTGGACAGCAGCCTGTTTAGTGAAGAGGGCTTGTGGAAGAGACGGGCTCAGTGTGTTGTCTGCATTAATGTACATCTGTAGGGACTGGGGGTGAATCCCCACTCCAGCACACTAAGATGGAAACGCCACATTCAGAGCCAGCGAGAGCTGATTTTGCGTCCGTCCCTTTGGGAATCCGTGCCACCTTTAAGTTTACTTAGGAGAGCTGTCTAATATCATGAAAGAGAACAGAGGGGCCTGGAGTGGCTCGCAAATCTAGGTCATAGAACCTGACGAAAGTGAGGGGCGTAGACCATCCTGCAGTGTTGCAGATGTCCTGCATAGGAACTCCTGCCAGAAAGGTCTTGGAGGCCGCCACACTTCTTGTCGAGCGAGCCTTGACCCCCAGTATCGCTGAAGGCGTTCCCCTAGCGTTTTCCGACGCAGCTTGAGTTCCCGAAGGGGAACGTTTCTTTAGATTTTTGAAATGTTCTTCATGTGAAGTAAAAATGGTTCTGTTGAAAATGGTTCTTTTATAACGCTTTTGAAAACACCATTTTGGAACCTTTATTTTTAGATGAAATGCAACAGAGGTCTCCAGTAGATCTCCTGAGCTTTGAAAGAGCAAGCTATGGGTCACCCATGCCAGTTTTGTACCTACTGGTACTCTGATAAGCCACAAATAACATCTATTGATAAGGATAAACCAACAGTTGGTTTAGAAATTTGCATTTTTTTCCCAGAATACTGCCCAAAAAGTATGGCAATATCCCCCTCCACAATGAACTCACACTGAGTTTTGTCTGTACTATAACCACTTTATGATGAAAGAATTATATGCCTTGACTCCAGAGCTGTCCTTCAGGCACATATCTCAATTCTTGAGTGCATTCTGTCTCCTACCTAAACTCCATCCTTTTGCATTCTGGATAAAATAAACAGGCGCTTCTCAGAGCTCAAGAGTTAATATTTGATTTCCTGCATTGCTTTTTCCTTTCAAGCTCCCTGAAGGGGCTTCTGCACTATTGGCAAGGACCCCCTGGGTTCCCTTTTTGCTTTGTGGTCCTTCTTAATTTCATTACTTTAGTTGTGACCTTAATTAGCAGGGAACCAACCCCAGGAAACGAAATCCCATTTTGGCAAAAAAGTAAGGTTGTAGAAAACTAAACCCCACTCCCTCGAAACAGAGGTAGGTAGGGTGACCCTCAAGAAAACGGCTCAGGGAGGCATCCTCCATTTCTCATTTCTCTCACTCCCTGTGGTGACAGGAATTCAGTTCTTTTCAAAATAATCCTGCATGGACGGTGCGTGTGTATCGAGTGATAAATGGCTTCCTCTTTTATTTATTTATTTATTTTTTAACATTAACCTCTAAAATAATGTGATATTTGCAATAATTTATTCTCCATTTTTAAGGGGCTCAAAAAGTCTGAGACGTTTTATTTAAGCCTACACAGTAAACAATTGCTAGTAAATTTCAGAAATAATCACAAAGAATTGACAAGTAACAAAACAAATCAAACACTGCAATAGTCTTTTGTTTTATGCACGACTTTGAAAAAATCATTGTTTACAATGTAGAAATGAACTTTTTTGACAATTTTAGAACAAACAAAAAACAATCGTCACGTAAAATTAAGAGCAAATGTAATGTTCTGTGATATTTCTAAGTCACTAATCAAATGTAATCAAAAGTGAATTAAAAGTTATCATTGGACTTTTGAAATTGTTATGCTGAGATACACTCTTAAAAATAAAGGTGCTTCAAAAGGTTCTTCAAGCGATGCCATAGAAGAACCATTTTTGGTTCCACAAAGAACCATTCAGTCAAAGGTTCTTTAAAGAACCATTTCTTTCTTACCTTTTTATAATCTGAAGAACCTTCTTTCACCACAAAGAACCTTTTGTCAAACAGAAAGGTTCTTCAGACGTTAAAGGTTCTTTATGGAACCATTTAGACAAAAAGGTTCTTCTATGGCATCGTGAAGCACCTTTATTTTTAAGAATGTAATATGAACTGAAATGGAAGAAAAAAAAGTAAAAGGGGTTGCAGTTTCTGTTTCGATCAGACTTTTGAACACCACTGTATATTTGTATCAGTGTTTATGTATAAAATCCCGCCATTCAAGTCCTTCACGCTCTCATATTTCGGCACGCCTGTCCCCTGGCGCTGGGGCATAGGGAGTCAATATGTTAGCATTTATCGATACCCCACTGAGCTACGCGGGGTTGTCAGGGCCCTATTCAGGCTCTAATGGCCCCCTGAGGTGCAGTGTCTATGCAGGCTGAAAGCGCAAAGAGGCCCGGGGCCCAGCCTGTTGTTGCACGTTAGGCGTGTGTTCCTATGGCCGCCCTGTGCCTTCACGCACATGACAAGAGCCATAAAAGACCAACACCCTTGCTGCTTCTTCTGCCCCTCTTTTAAACCGCTTTTTTCAACCTTTTCTTGAAAGAAAAAGGGTCTAATTGTTTGTTATGGGAGCCAAAGATTATAGACCCTCCCCTCCTTTTGCTGCTTTTTCCTTTCGTCTGTTTTCTTTGGGCTCGTCTTTCTCTCCGCCGCTCTCGTCATTTCTAAAGGATGTGCTTTTTATCCCGAATGTTGTGAAAGAGGAAGCGAAAGAGGAACGATCCTGCGAGGCTGCTTTTGACAATGGCAATGAGACACAAGATCATTGACTTCTGTTAGTTGCTTTGCATAAATATATAGTTTTAGCTCGCGTTTGTGACTGCATGAAAAAGTGCTGAGCAATGGATTACATTATGTTAGCATTTGGTTATGTGTGGTTTGGAATATTTCGACTCAATAATTCAATAGAGCAACATGTTTAAAGTTTTTGAGTAGTCAAATATTTGAAGCAAGCGTGCAGGTGTTTATATGCTGGGTGAGGCTGACCCACATTATCTAGGCCTGCCGGTCTGACTTGCACTGATTTCAGTCAGACTAATACATTTACATGACATTTTCAAAGACTTTATTGCTTTAGTCTGGCTGAAAGTGCATGCAAATGCATCTGATGTGCATTGCTTATCTCCAGTGTTGTCTGTAGGAAAGCAACTCAGATTGTTTCTCCTAGACAGCGACGATGAGATATAATGGAGAACAAAATGTAGACTTTTGACAGCATCTCCTGGTTTTCAGATGTTTCTCTTGAAGAAAGGTCTCTTGTAATTGGCATTTCAGAAGAGATCTCAACATTTGCTCAAATTTTCTAAAATGCCATGGTCTCTAATCAAAGGTCTTCAGATGAAGATTTCTTATTCATTTTGTTGAGGCTAAATGAACTGAGCTGCTTTTCACTTTCAATTTACAGCACTATACTTTTAATGTACATAACTAGCCTTGATTATTTTAATATTTTAAAGGAAACTTTAGGTGTAATGAATGATAACTGAGCAACCTTCCTCCAGATACTCTTCAACATGCAATATTGCATCATAGTTATGTATATATAAGCATATGTAATTGGTAATCCTAGCCTTTTCATTTACTTTTTTTTGTTTGAACATTTCATCAGAATGGGTTAACCCTGTAGGGGCAGGACCGGAAAAGTACGTTCAGCTCCATCTTCAACAATGCAAATTTTTCTGTCATTTATTTGATCTTGCTGTACCCCCCCCCCCCCCCCCCCCCCCCCCCCCCCCCCCCCCCCCCCCCCCCCCCCCCCCCCCCCCCC
>NW_015505339.1:1887974-1893463 GCF_001515645.1 Sinocyclocheilus grahami | reverse complement strand
CCTTCCCTCAATTCTCCACCTCCCTCTCCCACCGTAGGCACAGCAGTATCAAAGGTTCAATCCCTAAACAGACCTGAGGAAACACGCTGAATTTTATATTCAGGCCATGAGCCAAAGAGATAGCAAAGAGAGGCAGATGGATGTCAGAGATATCAAATCAGATCGCACGGCAAAAACTCGGCTCATTATGATTTCCCTCTCCTCCTCCAAGAGTGACAAAAAGTATAATTGCTCTAGTGACTCTCACAAAGGCATGTACAAAATAAACATGTAAACAAAAATTTAAGCAGGGATGCTGTTATTTTTGTCCTGTGGGAATGTGGGGGGTTTAGGAAGATGCCAAAGGAAAAAAAAAAAAGAGGGAAAGATGTGTTGTCAGTTACACTCAACTGGTGTCATTTGCAGCTCTGAGGCTGGTCCTATTGAATGCCTGTAAAATAGCAAGCATAAGACTTGATTGTAATTATGCTGGAACTAATATGCTTTTCAAAATGAGCCATTATGAGCTAATGCCGCACTGCAAAAAGCCCTGTCTGTTTTTGTCACTCTGTCTTGGGTAGTTTGCAAGGTACAGCTGATATTGAGGACATTGGTTACGGTATTTAAAAAAAAAGGCTGCATTGAATTTTGCCATAATGTTGAGCTAATACTGATTCAAAGGCAATCTTAGCAGATGAGGATGGAGACGCCTCTACCTCCTTCTCACTGTGTCATGAAGGCTTTTTATTATCCGCCATCCCTGACTAATTCCTGGGATTCTGATGATGTCAAAAGCTGCACTTTGATTCGTGCTTTTCAATTGTCTTTTTTTTTATATAAGGATCTTTGACATCCTTTTAGGTTTGGTAATGATATATCGAAACTCTATTTTCAGACGAGCTGTGCAAATCGCTTTTGATGCTGTTGGGTGATATAATTAAAATGATAAAGATAGATCAGTCGGACAAAGAGACAGTTTTTAGCTGGGATTTTAAGCAGTTACTCACCGTTTCTTGAATGTGTTCTACAGACAAAAGCTGTGGTGTATAGCATGGTACAGTGATGGTATCAGTCCATGCTACTAAATGGCTAAAGTACCGTGGTACTTTTTTGTTAGTGTCATCTCTCTTTTTAAGCAGACCAAAGATGTTTATATATTTTTTTATTTAGACAAATGACTTAGTTAACATACTCAACATACTTTGATTAAAGCCCTTAGAGAAGAAAAGAGACATCATAAATTACTGTGCTAAATAAAAGTAAAATAAAAGTTATTTATTGGAGTTGATGGTTCTATTGAGAACCATTAACATCAATAGAACCTTTCAATTGGACAGAATGTTGTTTACAGAGTAAAATCTTATTTTTAAAATGTTCTTTTAAGAACTTTTCACTGAAGTATTCTTTGAGGAACCCAAAATGGTTCTTCAGTGGCATGCAAGCTGCTGAAAAAAGGAAATATTAATACACAAGGTCATTTCAGAACTGTCTTTAATTCACCTGTTAACTAGCAAGGAATTTTGTAATATGGTCACATTTCAAACACAAAAGAGGATATTTTTAAAATATAGATTTTTCCATACAGTGAAGGTCAATGGGGTCTAATGTTGTTTGGAACTCAACGTTCTTTAAAATATCTGCGTTTCACAGAAGAAAGAAAGTCATACAAGTTTGGAGCATCATGAGGATGCGTAAATGATGACAGAATCTTCATTTTGCGGTGAACTATCCCTTAAAGCCAACCTAAACGACTGCTAAATTGAGCTAAATGTGTATGTTGGCTTAACTGTTGCAGATAATGGGCCCTAAATGGATGAGATTTGGCTTTAGTGATTCATGTAGCCAAGAAGCAGAGAACCTACTCGTAACGGTTTATCTGCTTCTAGCCTTCTGCTTCATACGGGTTTGGTTTTTAAATGAAATGCGATCTAAAATTTGTCAGAGCCTTCTGTACGCACCTGATTTTGTTGCAAATGAAATACTCGTCACAAAGTCAGCATTTTGTTAAAGATCACGTTGGGCCCTGGAGGAAAAACATTCAGGCTGTAGCACAGAATGAATGGAACATAATTAGGCTTTAATTGGCTGATAAGTGAGCAGAGGACTTTATCAATATCCCCAGAACCCTCAAATAGAATTACAGCTCGGTTATTGTGAGGCGGATTAGTCAGGATGTACCTTATTGTTTTAAAACAGGGAAGAGTTCTTGTGAATTGACCTCACATCTTCTTGAGCTTAACTGTGTTTAAAGTGCAAATTAACTGCTGCTTTTTTTGGTCCCCTGATTACTGTGGCTAAATGTAGTGCTTTTTTAAACAAGGAATGAGAGCGAATGGAAATTTAGTTATAATAGCTACACAAGAGTTTAAAGTTTTGTATACTTTTAGCCTTTTAGTCAGCTTCAACACGGTCACATTAGCAGCGGAGAAGCAGCACATTAGCATAACACATATGTTTGTAGCATATTACATGTCTGCCATAACCTATCTGAACCCATTTGGGGCTTCTGTTCTCTTGATAGAAGCTAGCATCCCAATCAGTGGACATCTTTGGGACAGAGATGAGGCCTGTATCATGCCCCTCTCACTGCTCTATCTCTGCCAGCATCTGTTTCATTACCATAATCCTTTGCTGTTGTCAGGGGGCCTGTTGACCTTCAGTCTTGGGCTTGCAAGACAGCTGAGCTAGAGCTTGTGAAATGACAACAACAACCTGAGTTTTGTTTCTGAGTTTGCCCACTGATTACGTGTGTTTTGTAAAATATTTCAATACAAAAGACGCGAGGTGGGATTTGATATAGTTACAGTACATTTGTAATTATAAGTGAAAAGGCTTTGATGCATCAAACGTGTGGACAGAAAAAAACAAAGAGACACAAGGGCAGGATACGCTGACAGAATCTTGCCTCATGAATCATGTGGCGAAACTGTGCAATGAAACAAAAATCACAGCGGCACGTCTTTCCCTCCCCCTCAGGATGCCGAGGTGACTTTGGAAAGTGATCCGTAGACCACTGCACGAGTCTCAAGTGTTGTCATGGTGTGTTAGCAACAAATCGCTCTGGCGCATCCTCGTGAAAACCAACAAAGGGATATCCAGGATATGTACATATTCAACTTTGTATATTCAAGATTTTGTTCGTGTGCTGGAGTGCCAGGCAGTGTTGTAAAAAAATCTATCTTTATTAAAAGGGGGAAGATGGAGGAATTGATTTAATGAATGCGGACTCATGTCCTGCGGTCGCATGTAATCCATTGAGAATCATTGAGCCAGAGCTTGGGGAGACAAAAAGACATTCTGTGAAGACTGCTCGAGTGGTCTGTAATGATAGTCTCCATATAATCCGTTAATTCCATGTTTAATTAAACCCCAGAGCTGGTCTGGAGACTGCAGCAGTTTGGTGTGTCTTGAAGCGGTTGCATTGCGGAAGGGAGTTTTTCTTCTATTGTTGATGTAGTTGCACCAAATACTTGCACATGCACCAAGAGGAATGCATGTGTGAATAAATAAGACCCTAGTCTGTTCTGTAATTTCCATGTACTTCCACATGCAACAAGAAGAATGCATTTGCTGATATGCAAGTATGCACTAAGATACTTGCACTGCCAGATTTTGGTTCTTTTTATTGATAACTGGCACTTTTGATGCCACCAAAATTGACACACACCTAGAAGAGCTAGCAAACCATAGCTTGCTTTGTCTTTTATACATACAGTATGCAGTTACCTGGTTTAAAAACAATATATAGGTGTTTTTCTTCTTTGTCTTTTTCTACGCACTTCCACATGCACCAAGAAGAATGCATTTGTTGATACCCAACATACTTAATCGCCCAGAGTTGGGTTCTTTATATATAATCTGCAATTTCATTTCTGCATTTATTTGGTGCACGAAAATTGACATGCAACAAGAAGAATGCATGTATGGATACGCAAGCATGCACAAACACACTTGCAGACCCGCAGTTTGGTTCTTTTTGTTGTTGGTAGTTGCATTACGCTGGGGGATTGTTTTCCCCCGATTGTCAGTTTCAAGTGCACCCAATTCTCGCACATGCACCAAGAAGAATGCATTCGCCGATACGCACGGACATACTCGCACGCCCATGCACATACTAATATACACACACTAGCACACTCCCACAGGCCTTTTTGTAACCTCTTTTCCTGGCAGCCGTAGAAGAGACCTGGCAGATGGGGGTTTGAGAGAGACGATCAGGCTCTGGTCTGGCAGAAGAAAATGGAGATGCTGGAAAACTTGTGTGAAGTGGTCCAGGGTGCAGGAACCTGCTGATCAGCAGTGGGCAGAGACCGCGCACGATGGCTCAAAGGAGATTTGTCTCCGCCGTGGCAGCTGTGGCGTTGCGGGGGAAGGAGCTCAGAGCCCTTCTTTCTGTCTTTCCCCCGTGGATGATGCAAGACCAAAGGGCCTGGAGCAAGACTCAAGCTACACTGCTTGTTAGCACTCATGTGTTTTAAGAAAGCAAATGTAAAAGTGTGATTTTTTGTGACAGGACCTTTCACAAGCTTTCTGCTTCCATGAATAGATATACAGAGGTGGCTCACAAATGAAGTATGATGCAATTTTAGAATCAATTATCATGGTAATGTATTTCAGTAATATATCTTAACGCACTCCATATCTCTCCTTACAAACGCTCCTCTTGGCTCGGTCGTAGCAGTGTTCGTCTTTGTGCCGGGGAAATACTCCTCTGGCTAAAATGCAAACTGCCAACTGCGATCTGCACTTGTCTTTGATTGAGTGCCTGAAAAAAAGTAATGTAAAATATGTTGTAATATATTTCGAACACTAGCTTGAAACACAAAGAGAGGGATTCAATGGCCCAGAAGTCTCATACATTCTTATTTCAAACATTTGCTCTTAGGAGCTAGCCCCAGGCCGCTACAGAGAGAATAAGGCGGACGTGCTAGAGCAAGGTGTCTGGTGTAGATTACCCTAACCCTCACAGTTACGTCCCCCAGGCCTCTCCAGGGCTCAGTGGCAGGATTATGTGTCTGAAGACTTCTCACATATGAATAAGACCCAATAAAAAGGTATCTAGGGCTCCATTGACACATCGAGATAACGGAAGCATTAATATTGCCATGATAGCTGGTCTCGGCTTTCAGGATCATTTTCCGTTGACAAATTCGCGGTGTGCCATCGTACTGGTGACAGCTGAAATTTTCAGTTGCTGTACATATTCAATTTTTTAAAATAACTTGTCATTTTGTAAAGCATCCGAGACTTGGTGCCGATGTTCAAAGCCTCTCAACAACTTATTTCCAAACTGTGTATGCAGGTAACCGTACAGATGATGGCTCGGAAGTGGAGTCAGAGCCAGACCTGCCCCTGAAAAGGAAACAGAGACGCAGCCGTACCACCTTCACGGCGGAGCAGCTGGAGGAGCTTGAGAAGGCCTTTGAGAGGACACACTACCCCGACATCTACACTAGAGAGGAGCTCGCACAGAGGGCCAAACTGACCGAGGCTCGTGTACAGGTGGGATA
>NW_015505339.1:1872586-1886784 GCF_001515645.1 Sinocyclocheilus grahami | reverse complement strand
GAGGCCTGTATCATGCCCCTCTCACTGCTCTATCTCTGCCAGCATCTGTTTCATTACCATAATCCTTTGCTGTTGTCAGGGGGCCTGTTGACCTTCAGTCTTGGGCTTGCAAGACAGCTGAGCTAGAGCTTGTGAAATGACAACAACAACCTGAGTTTTGTTTCTGAGTTTGCCCACTGATTACGTGTGTTTTGTAAAATATTTCAATACAAAAGACGCGAGGTGGGATTTGATATAGTTACAGTACATTTGTAATTATAAGTGAAAAGGCTTTGATGCATCAAACGTGTGGACAGAAAAAAACAAAGAGACACAAGGGCAGGATACGCTGACAGAATCTTGCCTCATGAATCATGTGGCGAAACTGTGCAATGAAACAAAAATCACAGCGGCACGTCTTTCCCTCCCCCTCAGGACACCGAGGTGACTTTGGAAAGTGATCCGTAGACCACTGCGCCAGTCTCAAGTGTTGTCATGGTGTGTTAGCAACAAATCGCTCTGGCGCATCCTCGTGAAAACCAACAAAGGGATATCCAGGATATGTACATATTCAACTTTGTATATTCAAGATTTTGTTCGTGTGCTGGAGTGCCAGGCAGTGTTGTAAAAAAAAAATCAATCTTTATTAAAAGGTGGAAGATGGAGGAATTGATTTAATGAATGCGGACTCATGTCCTGCGGTCGCATGTAATCCATTGAGAATCATTGAGCCAGAGCTTGGGGAGACAAAAAGACATTCTGTGAAGACTGCTCGAGTGGTCTGTAATGATAGTCTCCATATAATCCGTTAATTCCATGTTTAATTAAACCCCAGAGCTGGTCTGGAGACTGCAGCAGTTTGGTGTGTCTTGAAGCGGTTGCATTGCGGAAGGGAGTTTTTCTTCTATTGTTGATGTAGTTGCACCAAATACTTGCACATGCACCAAGAGGAATGCATGTGTGAATAAATAAGACCCTAGTCTGTTCTGTAATTTCCATGTACTTCCACATGCAACAAGAAGAATGCATTTGCTGATATGCAAGTATGCACTAAGATACTTGCACTGCCAGATTTTGGTTCTTTTTATTGATAACTGGCACTTTTGATGCCACCAAAATTGACACACACCTAGAAGAGCTAGCAAAATCTTTATTAAAAGGTGGAAGATGGAGGAATTGATTTAATGAATGCGGACTCATGTCCTGCGGTCGCATGTAATCCATTGAGAATCATTGAGCCAGAGCTTGGGGAGACAAAAAGACATTCTGTGAAGACTGCTCGAGTGGTCTGTAATGATAGTCTCCATATAATCCGTTAATTCCATGTTTAATTAAACCCCAGAGCTGGTCTGGAGACTGCAGCAGTTTGGTGTGTCTTGAAGCGGTTGCATTGCGGAAGGGAGTTTTTCTTCTATTGTTGATGTAGTTGCACCAAATACTTGCACATGCACCAAGAGGAATGCATGTGTGAATAAATAAGACCCTAGTCTGTTCTGTAATTTCCATGTACTTCCACATGCAACAAGAAGAATGCATTTGCTGATATGCAAGTATGCACTAAGATACTTGCACTGCCAGATTTTGGTTCTTTTTATTGATAACTGGCACTTTTGATGCCACCAAAATTGACACACACCTAGAAGAATGTATGTGTAAATACACAAGACCATAGCTTGCTTTGTCTTTTATACATACAGTATGCAGTTACCTGGTTTAAAAACAATATATAGGTGTTTTTCTTCTTTGTCTTTTTCTACGCACTTCCACATGCACCAAGAAGAATGCATTTGTTGATACCCAACATACTTAATCGCCCAGAGTTGGGTTCTTTATATATAATCTGCAATTTCATTTCTGCATTTATTTGGTGCACGAAAATTGACATGCAACAAGAAGAATGCATGTATGGATACGCAAGCATGCACAAACACACTTGCAGACCCGCAGTTTGGTTCTTTTTGTTGTTGGTAGTTGCATTACGCTGGGGGATTGTTTTCCCCCGATTGTCAGTTTCAAGTGCACCCAATTCTCGCACATGCACCAAGAAGAATGCATTCGCCGATACGCACGGACATACTCGCACGCCCATGCACATACTAATATACACACACTAGCACACTCCCACAGGCCTTTTTGTAACCTCTTTTCCTGGCAGCCGTAGAAGAGACCTGGCAGATGGGGGTTTGAGAGAGACGATCAGGCTCTGGTCTGGCAGAAGAAAATGGAGATGCTGGAAAACTTGTGTGAAGTGGTCCAGGGTGCAGGAACCTGCTGATCAGCAGTGGGCAGAGACCGCGCACGATGGCTCAAAGGAGATTTGTCTCCGCCGTGGCAGCTGTGGCGTTGCGGGGGAAGGAGCTCAGAGCCCTTCTTTCTGTCTTTCCCCCGTGGATGATGCAAGACCAAAGGGCCTGGAGCAAGACTCAAGCTACACTGCTTGTTAGCACTCATGTGTTTTAAGAAAGCAAATGTAAAAGTGTGATTTTTTGTGACAGGACCTTTCACAAGCTTTCTGCTTCCATGAATAGATATACAGAGGTGGCTCACAAATGAAGTATGATGCAATTTTAGAATCAATTATCATGGTACCTGGTTTAAAAACAATATATAGGTGTTTTTCTTCTTTGTCTTTTTCTACGCACTTCCACATGCACCAAGAAGAATGCATTTGTTGATACCCAACATACTTAATCGCCCAGAGTTGGGTTCTTTATATATAATCTGCAATTTCATTTCTGCATTTATTTGGTGCACGAAAATTGACATGCAACAAGAAGAATGCATGTATGGATACGCAAGCATGCACAAACACACTTGCAGACCCGCAGTTTGGTTCTTTTTGTTGTTGGTAGTTGCATTACGCTGGGGGATTGTTTTCCCCCGATTGTCAGTTTCAAGTGCACCCAATTCTCGCACATGCACCAAGAAGAATGCATTCGCCGATACGCACGGACATACTCGCACGCCCATGCACATACTAATATACACACACTAGCACACTCTCACAGGCCTTTTTGTAACCTCTTTTCCTGGCAGCCTATCAGCCGTAGAAGAGACCTGGCAGATGGGGGTTTGAGAGAGACGATCAGGCTCTGGTCTGGCAGAAGAAAACGGAGATGCTGGAAAACTTGTGTGAAGTGGTCCAGGGTGCAGGAACCTGCTGATCAGCAGTGGGCAGAGACCGCGCACGATGGCTCAAAGGAGATTTGTCTCCGCCGTGGCAGCTGTGGCGTTGCGGGGGAAGGAGCTCAGAGCCCTTCTTTCTGTCTTTCCCCCGTGGATGATGCAAGACCAAAGGGCCTGGAGCAAGACTCAAGCTACACTGCTTGTTAGCACTCATGTGTTTTAAGAAAGCAAATGTAAAAGTGTGATTTTTTGTGACAGGACCTTTCACAAGCTTTCTGCTTCCATGAATAGATATACAGAGGTGGCTCACAAATGAAGTATGATGCAATTTTAGAATCAATTATCATGGTAATGTATTTCAGTAATATATCTTAACGCACTCCATATCTCTCCTTACAAACGCTCCTCTTGGCTCGGTCGTAGCAGTGTTCGTCTTTGTGCCGGGGAAATACTCCTCTGGCTAAAATGCAAACTGCCAACTGCGATCTGCACTTGTCTTTGATTGAGTGCCTGAAAAAAAGTAATGTAAAATATGTTGTAATATATTTCGAACACTAGCTTGAAACACAAAGAGAGGGATTCAATGGCCCAGAAGTCTCATACATTCTTATTTCAAACATTTGCTCTTAGGAGCTAGCCCCAGGCCGCTACAGAGAGAATAAGGCGGACGTGCTAGAGCAAGGTGTCTGGTGTAGATTACCCTAACCCTCACAGTTACGTCCCCCAGGCCTCTCCAGGGCTCAGTGGCAGGATTATGTGTCTGAAGACTTCTCACATATGAATAAGACCCAATAAAAAGGTATCTAGGGCTCCATTGACACATCGAGATAACGGAAGCATTAATATTGCCATGATAGCTGGTCTCGGCTTTCAGGATCATTTTCCGTTGACAAATTCGCGGTGTGCCATCGTACTGGTGACAGCTGAAATTTTCAGTTGCTGTACATATTCAATTTTTTTAAATAACTTGTCATTTTGTAAAGCATCCGAGACTTGGTGCCGATGTTCAAAGCCTCTCAACGACTTATTTCCAAACTGTGTATGCAGGTAACCGTACAGATGATGGCTCGGAAGTGGAGTCAGAGCCAGACCTGCCCCTGAAAAGGAAACAGAGACGCAGCCGTACCACCTTCACAGCAGAGCAGCTGGAGGAGCTCGAGAAGGCCTTTGAGAGGACGCACTACCCCGACATCTACACTAGAGAGGAGCTTGCACAGAGGACCAAACTGACCGAGGCTCGTGTACAGGTGGGATACGCTCACTCGCACAGATACTTGTACTTTCCCTGCATGGTTTCACAATTGCAATTGACCTTGAATGTATCTGATTGGCTTTTAGACCTTCTGTTGGAGTTGTTTCTTCTCTTGTCATCTAGATGCCTCTGTTTATTGCTGGTGTTTGTTATATTTATTTATTTAGCAGAGACTAATTGTTTGACCTCCCCTCCCCTCCGGGAGTACATCACTCTTGGTCAGATGACAGTTGGAGCCCTGCCCTATTGCTTTCACCCGAGTCTTCGGGACGCTTCCTGACAGTTTGTGAACCCTGTAGTTTTATGTAACATCGCAAAGCAAATACAGTAGAATTATAGCAGCAGCTGCACTCTGAGCTAGTGGGAGACAAAAAGAGGGATGGGGGGGAAAAGAGAAGGGAAGAAAGAAGAACAGACAAAATGCATTCCTGATGGATTTCTCATCTCTTCCCTTGGCCGGCGATCGCTTCCCAGCACTTGAAAGCTGGCCGCTACTTGTAAATCCCTCTACATATCAGAAAGGATCCCTCTGGTTCTCTCTGGGGACTCTGCTCCCTGACAACAACATTAATCAATCAAGCGCTTGTAAAAGACTTGGCAAAGTGGGGGTAGGGGGTCTAGGTTTCTCCAAACTCTCATCCTCACTTCGCCCTCCATAGATCCCGCTCCGTACCTATGCTTAGGTTCCTTACCGGAACATACTCATCGGCAGGGCAACTGATTTAACATATGTCTTTGTCTGGCTCTGAGCATTCAAGGAAGAAATGGAAGAAATGTCTAAATGGTTGCTTCCACACTCTTGGGAGAATTTTGAGAGATTTATACTACGCTTGTTTTCTCACAATATTTCACACATGATGTATTCAGGGGACAGATTTGCATTGATTGTAGGTTTATGTCTGGTAAGCTCTAGTGTATGAAAAAACATTCATTATTACTTAAACAGCATCACGAAAGATAGAAATTTCTTGGGGATTTCGAAAGGGAAAGAAAGGGAAAGTGCAGAGTTAAACAACTAGAACTCTACCATCCATATTAGCTGTGATAATAATGAACATAAGACCAAGGGTGTGAAAAAAACACCTCTAATTGGTCAATGAAAAACAACATGCTTGTCAAACACAAGTGTCTTCTGTTCCAGCATGTTATGGCAACCGATGAGCCACATTTGTAGGTCAATTGTGCATTTCTTGAGGCAAATGACAAGAGATAGTACCCAAAGAAAACCTTGAACAAGGCCAAATAACCAAAAGGACACATCTCCCCCTTCTCGCATAATAGGGTTAAAGAGATATCATGTGAAAAGCTGAGGTATTTGAGTCATGGATATAATTTGTTAATGCAGTTTTTCTCATAATCTAATTCTGGAACACTTTGAAAGTCTCCAAAGGTCAACTCAAACTGAATCTTTCAAAAAGGTCACCCTGAGAAAGTGACTCTGGTTAAGCACAGTAAATATTGGCCATGGGTCTTCAATATTGTTCTCTGCTCGGTCTAGTGTTAAGGGGGGATTGTGGCATTTCTCTGTAGAGTCTATTGTGAAAGTTCTTCCCCTCCCCAAGGCAGCCCCCCCCCCTCCAAATGGGGATTTCATGTGTGGTTTTGCCATTTACTTTTTTAACTGTTAAAGGAGTCAGCCTGGTATAGTATTTACATAGATTTACTCATAAAAGTGCAGTTCATCGTATCTCACACTTTGACCTCCCATTGGACTGACATTAAAGGGTACTTGATAATGCATTTAACCCACCCAAAAACACTAATTCAACAAGGTGTCCGAGTTTGGCACAAGACCCAACAAGACATTCCAGGGCTCATACATGCCAATTTATGGCAGCTGCTTTGTCAGAGACTTTTTCGAGTGTTCTAATAAAATATGACATGCTGTTTCATAGCAAGAATGCAGGTCTTCTTCATGCAGTTACCATTAGGGGTGTTTCACAGAAGTTCCCACTGGTTTGGCTTCGGGTATGTCGGCAGGTTTCTGTATAGAGATTCCTCCCAGGCCAGAACGAGACCAGACCTTTGACCCGGTTGGTGACCTGCTCCGCCACAGCTGTGCAGACTCATCCGGCAGATGTCAGTTTACTGGGGAGTGGAGAAGAGGGCACTGGGGTGAGACAGGGGCCAAAAGAGGGGCCTCTCCACCCCTGGATCATCAACTCCAGAGCATGTTAGACAGCCCTCCTTCTGCAGTCTAGGGGCAATGATATGCATGGCAAGTAGAAAAGAGAGCAGGGTTGTGCACCATTCAGAATTAAATTGAGAATGCTTTTTAAATTCCAGAATTTGAACTGAGGTAGCAAACAGGATGTCAAGTCAAATTCAACTGTAAGGAAGTAGAATTAACTAAAACTAGATTTTTTTAAACTGACATAGATTAATCATCTCATCTTCCTCTTCCTGTAATTCTAATTGGACTTCCTGCATGATGAGGCTAATTCAATTCAAATACACACTCATGAATTTGAAAGGAAGCCAGGTTCTCAATTCAGAATTTTGCTTTTGAATTTTGAATTCTTGGTTGAGTTTTAGCTAACATTTTGTTGATCTCCATCCTAACCATCTTCACCAAGACTTTAGCATATCCAGTTCTAACACAGACCGGTTTCATTTCAGTTTGATGGTAGCAGGGATGTTAAAGGGTTGTGACAGGGTTATGTAGCCTAGCAGAGGCTTTCTCCCTGTGGCTTCATAGTCCTGCTGCTTTACGTCCATGAGGTGAATGAGCACCACATAAATGCCATGTGACATCTGAGGACGTCAAGCCACCACTCAGACCATTAGTGGAACAAGAAACGTTAGCTAGGTGAAACAAGGGGAGAGTTTTCAACCAGCGCTAAAAACAAAGTGGACAGTGGCAGAAATGCTGGTGCTTGTTATAAATCATCCACGATGGAGTGAATTGCATTCTGTTCTTATTCATTCTGAAGTTTTTAAGAGGTTACGGCGGCTCCACTTCAGTAAGCAGTCATAAGAGAGCCGCGCCGTTGGCTCGTGTTCCTCCTTTCTCACATAGATTCCCTTTCACAAGCAGTGCACATTTTGCATGCAGCTATTATTGTAGCAGTCTAATAAGGTGGACATATTTCCCTTTTATGAAGCATAGAAATCAATTTGGCAGGAAGTTAGCCTTTATGTACCTGTGAGTTGTGTGTTTTAATGTTAACATTTTTATGCTAGCTGACTAAAAAGGGAGGATGTGTAGGTCATGATATAGCATACAAAAAGCATAGAATGTATTTATCAAAAATAGATAGACTAATTAATTAGGAAAGACAGGACGATTTGACTATTAATGCAGTTTGCAAAGATATTATGTTTTGATGTTGTGTCTTTAGGGTTTCTCTGCAGGTTTTTTAGAATACATACCCCAGTAAAAAAGTTATATATTCAAAATATGGATATTTCATACTAAATATAGTTCAAATTTATAAACATATTTACTGACATATCGCTCTAGACTCACTGATATAAAAATTATAATTAAACTTTATTTGGAGTACTACTTGTGCACAATGTACATTTCTTAATATTAAGCCTAAAATGTGTTTTAATGTCACTAGTTGAGGACTGTATGAGCTTTGAATAAAACCAGTCTTTAAATGCAAGATATTTAAAGAGTACCTAAAGTAAGTACACTTGCAATAATTCCATTTTAGCACAATCAGATATACTTCAGTATATCTTTAGTTGGACTTCAGCACTACTTCCACACAATTAAAGTGCATTAAGTAGAAAAATAGTTGTTCCGATATAGCTGATTTATGTACTTAATAAAAATTAATATTTAAGTACATAAAAATGTAAATGCATTTATAGTATACTTAACATAAAATAAATGTATTTCAAATACATTTTAGCATATCTATTTTTCACTAGTATACTTTATACGCCAGCTATTTCTGTGGCAATATTTCATGTAATATATCATCAATTCCTTGCTCCCCGAGACCAGAAAAATGCTAGCAAAAAAAATCCCATCCAGCCCAACAGGCAACTCTGTTTCAGAGAGTCTTAGCTTGTGCACCATAAAAGAATAAATAGGATTTATGAAGACTGTAGAGAGCAAAATTGTTGCAATGCATCACTGAGAATGTTCTAACAGTTTCGCATTATTAGAATTTAAATGACTTTCTTTTAGCTGCTTTGTGTTCGTTGATTCTTATCTAAGTAATCCCAGTCTCCTTTTTGCATTTCGCGTTCCCAGTAATGTTAATTAGCATAGTGCCAGACGGGGAGAAAGAGAGTGAGAGAATTCAAGCGGGCTTTAGAAGAAAGAGAAAAAAACGATTGTTTGATGCAGTCAACACATTGCTTGTTAGACTGAAGTTGGTTAAATCGCATCTATTGGTATAAAAACAGATGTCGCCCTTGTTTAAAGTTTATTCCTTTGAAACACGAGGTGAACGGCCTGAAACCTTTTAAAAGCATCCCTTAATAACATTTTCCTTAACAAGAAACACGTTTCAGTGCGAGACTGTTGCTGTGTCCAACACTATCTTGGATTTACGGGCGACTGTTTGCAGTGACTTATTGAGTGCACACGGCGGTCTCACAAACAAGGGACTTGCAGTGCAAGAAACATCCTGTAAAAGACAGGAATAAGAAACATTGTGTGTGTGCACACAGGTTTATCGCGTTTCTCCGTGACAGGTGTGTGCTGTAAACTTAAATCTCCATAGATTGCTTCACTGGACACAGGGACAGCGCTGAGCCCAGACATTGCGCCATCTTTGGGTTTATAGTCTGTAACGATTGAAACAAATGCACACATGATCAGACAAACACACACAGTCTCTCACGCAATTCACTTGCCATTTCAAACCTGACTTGCTTCTGCAGTACCAAAATAAGAAGCAATATTGAACCCTATTGACTTTCACTGACATTGGTGTTTAAAAGACAATTGATAATCAGTGATATTATTGGATGAGAATAAAGCTAATTGAACTGAATAATGACACTAGTGTCTTCTGTAGAGCTGTTGTACAGCTGAATAGAAGTTGTTTCATAATTGTTGAACTTTGCAGCGCTAACACTGTTATTGAACTGAACTAAAACAACATTGGTTTATAAGACAATAAATATGCAATATTATCGATTTAACACTTACACTGTCAGATGAGAACAAAACTTAAACTAAATTGAGCTAAATAATTACACTTTTGTCTTATAGAGCTGAAATGTTGTTTTGATTCATTTTAACACTGTTATTTTCCTGATTATTAATGTGAGGCTGCTTTGAAAGTTTGTATTATATAAAGCTCTATATAAATAAATGTGGCTTGACTTTCACTGAATGCAAAGTTAGAAAAGACACTGAAAAAGTTCAGAAAAGACAGAGATTATTAAAAATGTTTTATTTTTTGTCACACTCATTCAGAGTGAGATAGAATTAAATAAAAGATAATAAAATGCATAATTATCATTTTGGGGGGAGTTGTCCCTTCCCAAAAAAAAAAAAGTGCAAATGTATTCAAATGCATACCCCAACATTAACCATACTTCTTTACTTTTTTAATTTATTTATCAAGCAGTTTATCCTGTATCAGCCCTATTGTTTCAGCATTCTCCCTAAGAACTGCTGTCAGTGGACAGTAAGTTCTTCCTCATGTGGTTTTGCTGTGGGCTGGATGTAAACCGTCTCAGTGGAGGAATTAGGCTGGATTGCAGACAGCAAGAGAGGGAATCTGGGACTGTTCAAGGTGACTTTGTGATTGGGTTCCAAATCCAGCTCAGAGGGTATGACTGGAGCAACCCAGAAAACACACACACACACACACACACACATATTCTCAGCAAGGCACTATGATGACGCATCCCTCTGTGCTATAAAACAGAACTGTATTTATTTAGGCATATTGTGCTTAGTGTTTAACTTAATAGAGTTAACTCGTGCACCTCTGTGACGCCACATTGCTTTCAAAAGCAGCAAATTCACTTAAACAGATATGCCTCACAGGCTGCTGGTGTGATTAAGGCAGACAGGAGTCTTCGCCGAGCACATGGTAAAGCCACAAGATCTGCTGGCTGCGTCGTAAGTGCTCTGACCACAGGGATGCAGGCAGCTCTCTGAGAATAATGTATCCCAAATCTCTTTATGAATTGTCATAGCATTATGCATTTTACAGATTGTGTGGCAATGCATGTGCAGAGATTAGTTTATGTGTGAGGATGAGAGATTAAACAAAAAGCCAGAGAAGAAACAAGCCATTTAAAGCGATAGTAGTTTGCTTTCTGTAGAAAAATCGCAAACAAAAGTGACGAGTGTAAATGAACTTGGGCTTAAAGATTTCACAAAAATCTTAAGAACGAAATTTCTTAAGGCAAGACACTACAGACAAAAAGATTGTTTTTCATGCACTGGTTAATTTAGACATTTTAGACTATTTTGCTTCTATAACACGTCTTCTTTCAGACAAGTGTAAAGAAACGATCTAAAATACACTTTTAAGTGTTTATTTTATTACACTTTATCGGTTTGTGTCTATCAATTTCATTTACAATGCATATTTTTAAAGGCCATTTCTTTGAGTTTTGAAATGTAAACTTTAGCAGCACTTACATACACCAAGCTTTATTTATATCTAAATTCAGAAGGATTTTACAGAGGTGTTTGTTCGTATATCATTCAATTTATATGACATTTTATTCCTAAAAAAAACATGGAGTAATAAAAAGAGATATCCAAAATTCTCAAACTTAAGCTATACTTTGTCAACAAGAATTTTGACCCCGACTTTTTCAAATGTTCAAGTTTCTGTTGTGGAAATGTATGCAAATGAGTGCATATTTAGTTAGATAATGCATTATTTGCATATTTTTAGTTGTATTAATGTACTATGATTAATAAACTAGGGAAACTATGGTGATACTCTCTTTTTATCATGCCATAAATTAGAAAACACTGTCAACAGACAGAAAAAAAACATTATATTTTTAATTTAAAAAAAAACTGGTGAATATTATATGAACACACCCTTTAGTAAAAACCCTGAGAATATTGATAGGAATAAAACTGTAAAGTTTTGCCTGTAGTCTTGAATGAAATGCCAGAACTATTAAATGTTCCTTGCTGATGTCACAGAAGTACGTATCTGCACTTTGCGGCAGAAGAAAGAAGGTAGAGGCCATCAGGATGAAAGTATGAAGGGGTGGAGAGCAGGGTCCAGAGGTCAAAGGTCAGGAGGCACAGCGGAGCGGGACACTTTTTGGTTTGTGGGGGAAGGACACAGCGTTCTTCCATTCTTCATAACCTGTTTGCACGATTCCCAGTAGAAGATCCGTACGAATCCCAGCACATGCATTTCCCCGAGCTCCTTCAGAACGCCAGGCCATCCTTTATCTGTCTACGACACCAGGTTTAGGCTCAGGACAGGGGCGAAGCGTCTCCTCCTAAACCATTTGAGAGGATGACGGTCGGGTGGGGGTTTCACTTTCCGAGAGCGTAAGAAAGAGCGATTCGAACCCGACGCATGACAGATGGGTAAGAGTCATCTTTAGTCGCATCAAACGCTGGCGAGCCATTGAAGTCATTTGAATGAGATGCTAGCTGTTAGTGGCCTGACAGTTTTGCACATGCACAATGTAAGCAACGCTTTGTAAGAAAGAGCCAGCGAGTGTGTGTGTATGTGTTTTGTAGATTGTGTCTACAGTGTGGTTGCATCAGAACAGAGTGTGTCCTTGTGTGCGTACCATGAAAGTGGAGCTCTTAAAGGCACGTTTAAAAAGGGACGCCCACTCTTTGTGGACACTTTTCAGCCTGGTGTATTGAGAGGCCTTTGTCTCCACCTTTCATCTGGACGCACAATGGACCGGCCCGTTTTAAACACAACGGTAGATGAACTGCCCTGACAGTGTATTAAATGCGGATGAATTGTCAGTGCATGGCATAGATCAATGTCCTCCAACCTTTCACATACGCAGGGCTCCGGTCTTGTTCCTGTGAAATAGAGCAGGCTGCTTTCAGAGACGCTAATTATATTCATGTTTTGATAGAAGAGAAGCCTCCGTTTAAAATGTGCAAATTGTCCTCGTTTTGAGACGACTGTCTGAAGTCTGTCTGGTTTGAATGGGCGTTTATTTTGGTCCGACTAAAACAAAAAAGAATTTTAACACTGAAAAAAAAGACAAGTAACAAATGCATTTCAATAATGTAAACACTGAGCATCTTTCTTTCTTTTGCCATTTTTGCGCTCCTAATGGTGGAAAGGCTGCTGTTTTAATAAAATAGGTCCTCGATTTGTTTAAAAATTAGTCTTAGTCTTTGACAAGCTACAGTAGTCAAGTCAAGTCAAATTTATTTATATAGTGCTTTTCACAATACTCATTGTTTCAAAGCAGCTTTACAGAAGATCATGATGTTAATTTTTACAATGTAGTGGATAGCATTGTATGTAGACAAATAAAGTTGGACATTCTATATCAAACTATATAAAGAGCTGGATGGTAATATAATTACATTATGCAATGATGGTAAAGATTTGCTATATAGTTATGTATTGTTTCAAATGAGTATGTTGTATGTATGTGAATAAATATATCGCATATCCAATTTTATATAGTTTTTTTTTCTCTTCAAAACACATCTGTGTGTCAAAATTTGCATGCACCCTAAATGAGAGAAAATCTCAAAATTTCAAGAACAATCAAATCTACTTCAACTAATTTCAAGTAGTTTAAATGTGGGTCAAATTGAACCAAGCCCAAAAGGAGGTTAAGTACTTTTTGTCTATAAAGTCAAATCAAAACATTAGATTTTTTAAAAGTATTTTTCATTTATTTTATCTACATTATTTTAGTGAAGCCAAACAGTTAATTCAAGTAGCTTGATATGAAACAGTATGTTAAAGATGTGACAGATGTCTCTGTGTGTATGTGTCCATGTGTATCAGACAACACCGCTCCAGTAAAAGTGCTCTAGACTCTCTTTAAAGTGTCGTACAGGTAGATAAACATACTCAAGATGTGGATGAGATGTCTGTGGAGATGTGTGGGCTACCTCTGACCTGTTTACGACTTCTCGTCTCTGATGGCAGCCCAGAGGGGCCTGTTTATACAGATCACAGCTTTAGCCACTTAACTAGAACAACAGGGACCTCAACATGTGCTAAGAGGCAGTTTCCCATGAGGACACTCTCTCTGCCACACACATGCCCATGAACCTGTCTGGAAGACTGCTGATCGCTTTCAACTGCATGCTATGTGAATGAAATCATGCTTGGAAAGGGATATTTGTCTCTACACAATTGTCAGTCTCCCTTTAAATAATAAAATAAAATATAAAATAAAATAATATCTTATTTCCATCTTTAATTAGGTCTGGTTTAGCAACCGAAGAGCAAGGTGGCGCAAACAAGCAGGAGCAAATCAGCTGGCAGCATTCAACCACTTGTTGCCTGGAGGGTTTCCACCAACTGGCATGCCAACCTTACCCACCTATCAGCTTCCAGAGTCAGCGTATCCCAGCACCACTCTCTCGCAAGGTAGAGTACAGTAACCCATGAACGCTAGATGTAGCGCTACCATTCCAAAGGTTTTTTTTCTTTTAGCGAGGATGCATTAAATTGATCAAAGTGACAAAGACATTTGCAATGAATTCGATTTCAAATATACACTGTTCCTCTGAACTTTCTATTCATCAAAGTATCCTGACAAAATTGTATCATGGTTTCCACAAAAAAAATATTAAGCAGCACAACTGTTTTGAACAGTGTTCATAATAAATGTTTCTTAAGCATTAAATCAGCATATTAAAATAATTTCTGAAGGATCACCTGACACTGAAAACTGGAGTAATGATGCTGAAAATTCAACTTTACCATCACAGGAATAATAT
>NW_015505339.1:1863432-1872576 GCF_001515645.1 Sinocyclocheilus grahami | reverse complement strand
ATATAATATAATATAATATAATATAATATAATATAATATAATATAATATAATATAATATAATATAATATAATATAATATAATATAATATAATATAATATAATATAATATTATATAATATAATATAATATAATATAATATAATATAATATAATATAATATAATATATTAAGCATTAGAATATATTAAGCTTTTACATATAAAATATAGAAAAATATTTTAAATTGTAATAATATTTCACAGTATAAGTTTTTTTTACTGTATTTTTGATCAAATAAACGCAGCCTTAGTAAACAGAATAGACTTCTTTCAAAAACTTTAAATACAATCTGACCATCTTAAATTTTTTGAATGACAGTGTATAACTCTGCAATAAATAAATAAAAATAATAATAATAATAATAATAAGTATTATTATTATAAAAAATTAAAAGTGCTTTACAAAATGCAATACTGCTATAGTGGTACAATGGTATGATCAAGATGATCATAAATATTAACCACATTCTTTGCAACATCATGGTGCCTATCCAAAATAATATGGTGTTACCACAGTACCAGATCCAAAAATATCCCAGTATCAGTAACACATTAGATTAGGGAACACTATGCACTATTAACTAGTTGCTTATTAGCATGCATACTACGAGCATATTAGTTGTTTAATAGTACGTATAAAGCAAATATTAATGCATGACATATTCTACTACAACTACCTAACTTACTATCAATAAATAGCAAACTCAGAGTTTGTTGATGGAAAACTCTGGTAACAATTTACTTAAAGCCTTTATGTATAATGCATTATAAAGTGTTATTAAAGGGTATAATGCATTATAATTATTCATAATGTGTTGTAATACATTATATCTTGTTGTAAATAATTATGACTGAATTTAAAATGTTTAGTGTAACAATGAATTAATAAGTGTTATAATGTATAACTGTGGTTACAATGATTCATGAGATTGTACAATTTATTATAATGTGCATTGCAACGCATAATTAATGCATTAAAACTACTTTTATAATGCATTATATATAAAGGCTTTAAGTAAAGTGTTATATGTGCTCCCTAATCTAAAGTGTTCCTCTACTACCATTTTGATTCTTGATGATAGACTGATGCGAATAGGTATCACCGTCTCTGTGTTTGTGTTTCAGATGGCAGCAGTACATTGCACCGGCCGCAGCCTCTGCCGCCTTCCTCCATGCACCAGGGCGGACTCTCGGCCGACAGTAGCTCCGCCTATGGCCTCTCATCCAACCGCCACACCTTCTCCAGCTATTCAGAGACTTTTATGAGCCCGTCAGCTACAAGCAACCACATGAATCCCGTGAGCAACGGCCTTTCGCCACAGGTTAGTGCAGAGGCCTCTTTCTAATGTGAGAACGATGAATGAACGCCAGCATGGTTCACAGATCAAGAGCATTGTCGAGTTAAGCTAGCATCCGCTGCTTGTGTGGAAACAGAAATTATGGAGAAATTAAAGTGGGCTTTTCTTCTTCTTTTTCATAGCTCGAAAACATTGTAATCATTCCCAAACCTTTGCAGATTTTATATCAGAAACCATAAGAATGAAATGGCTTTCATTTTACTTTCATAATGTGATGTATTTCAGAGTAAAAGCAGATTATAAGGAAGAAAAGGGTGGTGATTTGGAACTTGATTTTGTCTTTTGGAATTGATGGATCGTCTGAATACCTATTTAGCTATTGGATGGCATTTTTCAGAACAATAAAGTAAATACTATCATGTCCATGTTGACTTTAAGGTTAAATAGACTGTGTATACATTTAAATCTATATATAGTTTTTTGGGGGGTGAAATTTATGTTGCTTTGGACAGTTTTGTCAGTGAACATTTATATGTGTACATGAGAGTGAGTAGGTGCCATTTGACAGGAATTGCTATGTTTCTGTGTTTATTTCTTGTTGCGTGTCCTGTCTGGATTTGTGTTGCTGTGGTTGTGTTTTTGTCAAATTTTCCCAGTTATCCCCATTAATGAGTATTTAGGTTGACTTTCTCCAGAAATGGTTCTGTCTTAAATGCCCACCATTAAAAAAACATGCGTATTGATGCAAATCGCATGCAAGGAGTGAATTATACGCAATTATCCATCAATACTGGGCAGTCTTGCCGACCCTCACCAACAAGATGTGGCTAACAAGCATAAAATAAGATTGCAATGGTGTGTAAAGAGTTGAAAATGAATTTCAATGCTGCATTTGTCCACAATTACCCTTTCGTTCACACATGTTTTATTGGGGGTTTCCTTTTCTCTCCCCATTGCTCTCTCAAAGCAGATTGAGAAACATTCTCAGTATTAGCCTCTTTTTTCCAGAGAAGAAAGAATTAAGGATTTGGTGACAAAAAAGAGCTTTTCCCCTCGTAACTACAACGTTGGAAGGATAACATGGGCGTCTTACAGTGAGAGAGATTGTTAATCGTGGCACAGGGACTTTGAGCACTAATGCCTTCGCTCCAAACCTCCGTAAATACCAGCAGACATGGAGGTCTTTTTTCTATTAATGGGAGCATTTGACACTGGAGAGACGCTGCCTCTTGCTTCCTTCTCAGCTGCGCTTAAACACTTTCTCCTAATAAATAATGAATGTTTTTTATCTAATGCCATGGATCAGGTCCGCAGGCTTTAAATAGAGAAAACAAAATTGATTTCAATTATCTATTGCTTTTCGATTGCTATGTTTAGAATTTTTTAGCATTATATTTCAGTATACTGCCACTTATAAGTTTCATTGCTTGTTTTGATAGTTTGATAGTTATGATAATTCAATTGGGCATACATATGAATTTCTTTACAAAAGAAAGAATAATGTAATCAAAACATTTTATTTTATTTTTTATTTTTTTTATTTTACTAAATAGTCAAGGACAGCCAACAAGTCTGCAAAATAAATTTCAATAATGTTTAAAAAGCATTGAACATTGTACCTGGGTGTATTACTAAATAATAATAATAATAATAATAATAATAATAATAATAAATTGTATTAGTAATGTAGCACTATTACTATTAATATTTTATAATATTAATATTAATATCATTATATAAATATAATTAGTAATATATAATTATATTAGTAATAAATGTAAAAAAAATCTTAATACTTTTATTTCTTCTTTCTCTCCCTATATATATATATGTGTTTGTATATATATACTTGTTTTTTTCATTGACAAATTTATATTCAAATAATATAATTTAATTATATAATGTATACTACTATTTTCCATTAATACCATAATCTTTTTAATTCATTTTAATATAACTTGTTAAAGGAAAATATTAGTATATATTATAATATTTTTAACTTAGAAAGGGAATATTTTCTTACGTTTATTTTTTTTGTTTTTATTAAATATTTTTAATTTTCTTAATTTTTTCCTTGATATGAGACCTCTCATTCTCTCTGCATGTGTCTCTCGGTCATATGGGAGAGTCCTTGTGAGGAGATAAATGCAGTTTCTGACAGGAGAGACAGAGTTCAGTCAACCATAGCAGCTTTCACTCAGAAAATCCTCAACACAAGGTCCGAGAGCATCTGCTGAGGTCATATCAGACATCACCTAACCCGACCCCAACTTTGATTCATCCTCAGCTCACACTTCGGCTAATGAACTCTATTATATGATGGAAGAAATGTTCATTCTTATTATTAATATAAATATTAAAAACTTGTTTGTGTCTTTTATCATATTATTTATTATCGAGTTTGCATGTCAGCAGTTGTTTAGTAAAAGAAAGCTAGCTGTTCAGCAAGAAAAAAGTGGATCTGTTACAGCCGGGAATCTTTTCCCTTCCCAAAACATCAGATGTCACCTTGCCTCCTGTGACAAGGGCAAAAAAATGTGTTTTTTATTTTTTTGATCAAAGATAACTCCCTTAAATTGGAAGTTCACAGACAACACCTGTCTGGAAGAGATAGGCACATGTGTTCAGACGAAAGATCTATTTCTCCTAACGTCTGCCGTTGATGGGCTACCGGTTGCTGGTAAAGATTGACCAAAATGTGGCGATTGACTGTAAATGGGCTGTGGTGGCCGGTAATGGACTCCTGCTGATCTCAGCACAGGTGTTGGTGTAACCCATCCAGACAGAGCGCATTTTCCCATTACAGGCCAGTAGAAAAGCCATCCACCAGCGGTTGTTGTTGTTGTAGTCCTTGATTGTAAGTTTAGGCTGGTCTGGGAGTGATGCAGTGTCAGATGGGGTCTATTAGGCATTGCTTGGCTGGTCTGCAGGTATGTTTTTAGGTTGAGGTGAGCCGTATCGCCCCATTTAATTTTGTCGCACAGCAAGATAAGGACACGTACTCTGGGAAATGTCGGGGAAAACACTCTTTTTCCTTTCCTTCCTTTGGACAGAAGACATTTTTGTTGGGAAAGACTGCTGGAGAACAAGTTTCCAATAGACAAAAATTCTCCAGCTGTCTTTATAAGTTACATAATTACATATTTTGTCCCGATGACCCTTCAAATATCCATACTGATATAGCTATAATCTCTCAATGTCTCAAATCTCTCAGAAAATCTCTAATTGATGTTATCTAGAGAATAGATACTAGTCTGCAGATAGAGAGTGAACGTGATGTCAGGTACTCACGCTGGCTATTATGCATCTCTAAATGGGGTTTTAAGAGTGGTCCTGGGAAATGTGTTCCTTGGCAGAGAGTTTGAGGTGGATTCCACTGCTCTGCCTGACAGGGACACCTGCTGGGAGAGAGAGGAAAACAACATGCCTCTGCAGAACCACAGACAGTTTTACTTATGAAAATTATATCAAATTTAAAACTATAGAACAAATTATATAGAATGTGATTACATATTACTACGATTTAATAATTTAAACAAAAATTGTGACAAATATGGTCATTTTTTGTAAGCGTCCGGTACAACAACAAACTCATTTATATATGGTCACTAATTTATATACATACTTTATATACGGTATATATACATACATAGTTTCATAGGTGTATTTTTGTTTAAATTATTAAAATGTAGTAAAATGTGTGTGTGTGTGTGTGTTTTTTTTTATTATTGTTAATTCATGATAATATAACATTTATAATGTATAATAATTATATATAGTATTAAAATTATGAATAATATATTTATTATGATTTTACAGTAATAGCAATAATTTATATATCTCCAAGCAGTGTGGGGGGGAGGGAAATATTTATTTATTTTACTATAGTAGCTATAGGATGGAAATATCATGATACTTTGACATAACCTTTGACAGAATAACCAGGATTACAGAACAACCATAATCATATACCATGGTATTATTTACATCAGAGGTAGGCCCTATATAAAAATACCATGGTATTGTCATAATACTTGGCATATCGGTAGTTTTGTTGTATTGTGCTTAAAGATCGATAAAGATTGTTGCATAGAAAATTTTAATGTGATCAATTCGTGAGTATAATACTTTTTGTGCTTGTATCTACTGTAGGAAGCAGAAGTGGTTGTTGTGTGCGCACACGCGCATGTGTGTGTGTGTGTGTGTGTACCTAGTATTTATCACGTTATGGGGACAAAATCAGGTAATACTAGTAAATTTTGAGGTCCCCATAAGGAAACAAGCTTATAAATCATGCAGAATTAGTTGTTAGAATTTTGAGAAAGTAAAAATGCACACAGTTTCCTGTAAGGGGTAGGTTTAGGGGTAGGGTTGGTAAAGGGCAATAGCACATACAGTTTGTACAGTATAAAAACCATTACGCCTATGTAATGTCCCCATAAAACATGGAAACACAACATGTGTGTGTGAGTGTGTGTGTAAATGTGAGCCGTGGGAGTGTGTTTGTGCTGTGGAATGAGGCTCTGCTCACGGACGAGTGCGTAAGGCAGCGCACAAGCAGGGTCTCGCCACCGGAGGGATCAGAGAGAAAAACGGCGCTCACCCGAGCCTGCCTTTGATCCCTGTCCCCGGGCCTACTCGCCTGCACCGTACCGCACAGCACAGCACAGCGCGCTAACACCAGCCCTCGCCAACCGCTGCTCGCGACTGTCAGACAGAGATAAGCACAGAGAAGCTTCAACCCTCTCCCTCTTCCATTAGTCCTTCTCGGAAAAAAAGGGGATGAATTACGTTTAAGAACCCTATGCTGGCGTCGACTAAAAAGGAAAGAAACCTACCTCAGAAATTTCAAGTTCTCGCTTCTCTTGCCGTCTCCCTCGCCTCGCAGTTTTGACAAGACATTTGGCACGTGAATATCAACGAGCCGCGGAGACTCATGTAGTCCCACACATTATTAAAAACTTGTGCATTAAGCCGCAGACTGGGCACCGTGTCAGCTGGCACGCTCTCCCGACGAACGAATCAAAGCGGATGAGCGTGCGGCATTCATCCATACCCCGTGCGATTGCGCCGCAAGAGGGGGAATTGATACTTAATAATTAGAAGCCATATTAAAACAGATACTGTTTATATTTGGCAGTAATGGAAAAGACCTATAAGAGGCTTTCCAAAAAACAAGACCTGCTTGGCAGCTGCCAAGAACATCAGACAGCCAAAATCGTCGCCACGGGCAAAAAATAAATAAATAAATACATAAAAATAAACTAGTTTTGCTGTAAGGCTTACGGTTCGAGTGTGTAAGTTTAGTCTTAGGCCTGATGACAATGGAAACTGATTGTGCCAGCGTAAAACCTACCTGTCTGAAGGCTAATATATTTTTCTAAACCTTTTCCTGGACACTAGTTTTTGCAAGTGTTTTGTGTTGCTGCGGTGTACGGTTCTTTACACTGTTAAAAATAAAAGTTGTTTATTGGAATTGATGGTTCCTTGAGGAGCCTTTAACATCCACAGAACCTTTCCATCGCACAAAATATTCCTTAGAATGGGGGGAAAAAATGATCTTCGCACTTTGAAAACAAAAATGCTTTTTTAAAAACTGTTCAAAAAGGTTTTTATAAAATAGTTATTATGTGATATATAATCTTTATCTCTTAAAAATAAACAGTTAAGGCAGAGATGCACCATGTAGAAATGTAGACAACACAATATATCAAAATTTGTATTTTATTTTATTTATTTATTTTATTCATTATGATATTCAGTTAGTGAATGATCAGTTATTGATCAGTTATTTAATTTATCATCTCACCAAAGAGTGATCAGAGATGTAGAATTATAAAAGATTGGAGAAATACTGATTAATGTTGTGTTTGGATAAACAATAATCATGGCCTACATTAAACGTATGCTGTTATTTTTAAAATATATATTCACACTAAAGATCCTTTATAATTTGACAGCTAGATCAGGCATCAAAATATCATAATGTACAATAGAAAAAAATGATATGCTTATATGTTTAGATTATTTGTGTGCTGAGTTCTGGTTTTGCATGCTTCCATTTTCAGCTTATTTCATCTGTTCCTTAATTTTAAAACATAGTCCTGGCTGGTATGATTTGATTGCCGCTATATTGTGCATGCCTACATTAGAAGCCTTTCTGAGAAGCGTTTGTCCGCAGCTGTCAGTGTGTTTGCTGATGTGAGGTGTGACTGACCAGAGGAGAGAGGTAGAGGGCACACTATTTAGTACAGTAAACATCTTCTGAGGAGTGACAGCTTGTTTCAGCGGCTGATAATGACTCTCATCTGTGTCCTGTATGTCAGTGCCCAGATTCTGTCAGTGTCAATCAGAATGTAATTGAGCACGATTATCACACGCTCCCTTCTCCTCCAGAACACCTACTGCCCTGCGTGGCATAAACAGCATTAGAAGGCATCATAGGTAGCAATCCCAGCATGCACTGTGGGAAAAATGATCAAGGTGATATCAATAAAATAGGTCACTCTGATTAAAAACACAATATTTTACCTAATATGTGCGCTATTTATTTTTATGCTTATATATGAAAGTAATTTTTGACACAGAATAAAAATATGCCATTACTTAGAATTGCTAGACATAAACCAGTCTTAATTGTGAGATAAAAAGTCACAACTACCTTTTTAATTTGTTTTTTTATTCCTTGGTGGAAATAAACGCCCATACTTTTGCTTAATATACTTAATAATAATATTTTCTTGTAAAATGTATAATCTTTGTTTTATTTACAACTTCGAAAAAGCATTTTATAGTGACTTTTTACCCCCCCCCCCCCCCCTCCCATTTCTGAGTTAGTTTAATATAAACTCTAATAAGAAAAGTCAGAATTATGACATAAACTTGCAACTTGCAAAAAAACCCAAAAAACATTTAATTACCTTTTTTTTTTATTCTGTGGTGGAAATAAGCTGCCGTATTTATTAAAGTACACTGAAAAGAAAGATTGCCATTAACGAATTTCACTCAGAAATTGCTAGTAAATTTCACAATTATAAACAGCAAGTAACACATTGATATTTTGAACTAGAAAGGCGGAAATAGTATTTTCTTGTGAAACACTCTCTAATTCTTGTTTTATTTACAACTGTGAAAAATCAGTCTATCCATCATAGCTCAGAAAAAAATTTAATGGAAGTGTTCAAAATCAGTCACTTATTATGTTCCATTGTGGTTATTAGGTTACTCTATTTGGCAGCTGCACTGTATTTTGGAAATGAGCTACTGCTTCTTCAATGCAAACACTAGAATGCTTCATTTATTCTAACAGGGCCGTGGTTGTATCACATTGCATCGCTCCTCAGTGTTCGCAGAAGTGGTCCATTTGTATTCTTCCCCTTCATTTTCTCACCTCTCTCTGCCTATCTTTCTGTGTCTCTGTCCATTTACTCATTTCACTTTCACCCCCACTCCCCCATTTCTGTCGGCCTTTTCTCTTCCTCGTCTCTCTCGCCTTCTCTTTTCTATTCGGAAGCCTCTTTTCAGTTTTGATTAATGTGCTTTGGCCAATTACGGCTGTGACACAGCGAGCGGCCCCCGTCATCTGTTCTGTGTCAGCAGTCAGGCTGGCTGAAGCTCCCAGGCTGGTTAATTGGCCCGCACTCCCCTTCCACCGTGACCAAAAGCCTCTAATTGAATTTATGCAACCACTGTTATTTTTAAATAGTCATTTTGTCTCAGATGAGCACCACTATGGGAAGTGGAGGAGAGCGGTTAATCCATAGTCGTGTTTATATATATGTGTGTGTGTGTGTGTGTGTGTGTGTGTGTG
>NW_015505339.1:1861951-1862316 GCF_001515645.1 Sinocyclocheilus grahami | reverse complement strand
AAAATATATATATATATATAATTCTTTTCAGACACCAGTTGCTTGTCATATTCAAATTGGTTGTCATAGTAACAACACTAATTTGTGGAGATTCAGTGAATTGAGTTCCACAAATCTGAATACATTATTTGTAAATTGACTGTTAAGATAAACATTTTGCACAATTTAGTATCTGTAATATCATTGTGTTGCCACTAGATGCCTGAATAGCCCTATGTAACAATCCCTAGTGGTTAAGACATTGCACATAATTTACACATAAATCCCAAATAAATAAATTTTATTATGTTTTGATTTGGGTACTATATACTATACTACTACATATTGTTTAGATATTATCAATGGCTACTTTTTTGTCTTTATCT
>NW_015505339.1:1860420-1860978 GCF_001515645.1 Sinocyclocheilus grahami | reverse complement strand
TTTTTAATTGGATGTTAAAGTTTATATGGGAATATTACATGACACGCTGATCTTTTAACAATGCATTGGCGCAAAAAACGCACACCTTTTGGACAAATCTGCCACAAATATTTGGAAAAATGTGCCACAGAAGTGCCACAAATACTGCCTAAACAAAATACTGATTTTGTGCACTTTATTTACTGTACCAATATTTTAAATTGGCTTTTGAACTTAGCTTTATTGCATGGCAAAAAAGGTGTTACCTTGCCAAAGCACTGACAGAGCCCACTGATCTAATGGCGTTGTTGAGCACTCCAAATGCAAACTTTGCATGCAACAATTGACAGTACTCTGATCTAGTGGCATACAGGCATCATCAGATTGACAGTACTCTAGCCCAATAATGATGGGGGATCCGGTGGGGGTGGCAGTTATATATCAGGGTGACCGTGCCACTCTTTATCACAACCCTGCTAAAAGTGCCAGTACTTGGAGACGTGCGCTCATTGGCGCCCCTTCAGCTGGTGGCGCCCTAGGCGACCGCCTAGCTCGCCTATGCCTAGAAACGGCCCTGTA
>NW_015505339.1:1852854-1860402 GCF_001515645.1 Sinocyclocheilus grahami | reverse complement strand
CCCTGCTAAAAGTGCCAGTACGTGCGCTCATTGGTGCCCCTTCAGCTGGTGTCGCCCTAGGCGACCGCCTAGCTCGCCTATGCCTAGAAACGGCCCTGTATATATATATATATATATATATATATATATATATATATATATATGTAGAACAATGCATTAAGAGTCGGGGGTGAAAACTTTTGAACAGATTGAAGATGTGTACTTTTTTCTTATTTTGCCTAAATATCATATTTTTTTAATTTAGTACTTCCCTTCAGAGGCTACAGAAGATATTTCACAGAAGATAAGACCAGTTAAATTTACCATGATCTTCAAACTCATTTATGCGTTTGGCTCTTAATGCGTGTTTTTTCCTTTGGAGCATCAGTGAGCATTTGAACCTTTAGTAATAGTTGCATACGAGTCCCTCAGTTGTCCTCAGTGTGAAAAGATGCATCTCAAAATCATACAGTCATTGTTGGAAAGGATTCAAATACACAAAAATGCTAGAAAACCAAAGAATTTGTGGGACCTGGAGGATTTTTCTGAAGAACAGCAGGCAGTTTTACTGTTCAGGACAAACAAGGGACTCATGAACAACTATCACTAAACAAAAAAAATAGAGCTGTGGATCATTCAGGTTGAACAACGTTAAGAATCAACTTTTGAACGGGGTCATTTTTTTTATAAATTCAACTATTATTTTCTCTTGTGGACTATATGTAAACCTCTTTTATGTGAAATATCTTATTCAGGTCAGAATTAAATAAACAATAACATGCATTTTGTATGACCCCTCTTATTTTGGTAAAATAATTAACATTTTGCAGATTCTGAAAGGGGGGTGTAAGCTTTTGACCTCAACTGTATCAATCTAAAACAATTACAATATGAAATTAAGTATCCACAGTGCTGCGCCTGAAATCTTTTTAATCATTTTACTACATTGATTGCTGCAGTTCTTCTAGGATTCTTTCTGTTACGTTACTCTGCTGTAATCCCGAATGGGCGTCAGTTGAAGGGGTTGATAAATTACAGCAAGCGTTATTTGCTGTAATCTTGGCCCCAGGACTGTCCTTTGAAACGCAGGCAAACAATGGACAGCAGGAGTGTGAAAAAGCGCTCACATTTTCCAGTAGAGGCGACTATCAGCCGCGCAGATCAGCGAAGAGAAGAGATGATATTCTGTGGCTCTCAGATAACTCACACACACACTGAGTGGGCTGATTCCCCTCCGTCTGCCCTCCTGACCTGCACTAAACTTGAAGGTAGCACTGGAGGGCATTAGGGTAGGGGGGAGTTAGTGGTGAGAGGAACTGTCTAATCCACTCTGGGCTAGATTAAGAGTAGTGTTTGTTGGCAGTGAGCCTGGCGAGGGTGCAGAGGCCTGTGCTATCTGCTCTGTTGGCAGGCTGGCCTGAAGGCAAACTCAGTGCTGCTACTGGAGTCTTTGTACTCTTAAAAGCCCCCCGTCTCACCCTCTCCGCACACAGACCCCCTCCTCAAAGCCTCTCTATCTGTCTGCCATCCCTGCATTTCACTGCGTTCTTTATTTATCTTTAGTATATGTAGTTTGTTTCATTTTGAAATGTTGTATATCTGCTTTTAGCTCTGTGTTCAGATATAAATAGACTTTGGTCGAAGTAGATGCCATATTTGATTTGATGTACGGACAAACTCTTGAAAAAACATTGTTTGTAATAATGAACAAGCATCACAATAGAGGTTAGAAAGAGACGAAAATTTAGCTATTTATGTATTTTTATGTACTTTGAGTTATTGTTGGATGTTGTGAAAATTATTCTGGTGAATATGTATGTGTAGGTTTAGATATAGTTTGTGGTTTTGCAAAATTTGTGAAAAAATTGTACTGGATTTTTGCAAAAGTACTGGAGTGTCAATTGTTCAGCCAACAAAACATTCAAATTTTTGGGACAAAAAAAATATTATTAATATTTTGAACCAGCTATAGTTTTTATTTTATTTTTTTTTTGTTTATATACATAAAGTCTTATTTTAGTTTTAGAAATTTTAGTTTTACTTTAAGTTAATCTAAATTAAAATGAGAAATTTTGACTTGGTAAAAGTTTTTTATTTTTTATTTTATTCATTTAATGTTTATTTTATTTAAAAAAAAATAATAATAATAAATAATAATGAATATAATACATTTAAGTTTTAATTTAATTTATTTTTTAAATTTGAATAAAATTGTCGTTTTAGTTTTAGTTAACTATCATAACCCTAATGACCAGAATATTATATTGAGTGCAATCTCTGTGAAATTACTTTTAATATTCCTTATCCAGTAATGACAAACAACTGGAAAAGGTATGAAAATGCATTGGTCGAACGGTGAGTGAAAGTGGCAGTGATTCGCTATTTGTGCCAGATTGCGACCATTTATAATTTGCACAGAAATACTGTAACATTATTTTTAATGCTTAATATAGAGGAAGAATGAGTTGTTTGCAATTCTATTTTTTCAATACAATTGTTTCAAGTACTACTTTTTTTTTCTTCTTATTCTAGTGAACATGCAGTTGTAGCACAACCTTAATGTTTGGCTTTTGGGAAAATCGCCTCTTGAAATGTTATCATCTGCACCCGACAGATTCCTTTTAGCTCCGTAGTTGTCGAGCCGTTTCTCCAGAGCTTGACTAAACACGAAAGGACTCATGCTATATTTAAGCAGACAAAAAATTTATAAATTGACTGTTAAGGAAATTAGAGTGGTATGAAAGAATCCCTTTTACTGTGTTGCACATGCACTATTTATTTATCTAAAAGGATGCACATTGTATCAATTTACAATTCTAGGTTTGCGCCGCCTCAGGCTGGAGGGTCTCAGAAGTTGGAGAGTTAATTAGTTTTTTTATTATTATTTATGGAGTAATCTACTTGGAGAGAGGAAGGCATTGCCTCTGGGCTGTGTCCTTTAAACACTGGAGCCCTGACTTCCATTATCTACCGCGCACACGACGCACAACAAACAAGAAAAGCACTGCAGAAGATATAGTCGAAACAAAGGAAAGAAATGTATAGCCTACTTGGGAAGGAAAGAGAATTCAAGTATGTGAAATGAAGGTTTATTTAGTTTGTGAACTGTATTATCAGCCGACGTTCGCCGGAGGTGCTTGTTTTGCGCAGATATGTCACACACTCCCGTATCAGATTAATAGTCTGAATGATATTGATTTTTGTTTATTTAGCTGCGTTAATGTTCTGGGTGGGTAGATTTGTAATACAATCTCAGCTGAGCTTAATCTTTCCCCTGCGGCGAAGTTTAGTGGTTATGCCACTTTTGGTCAAGGTGCGTCAAGGTCACGATTCCCCTGAACAATGTCTAACTAAAATACTGTTGAACACAGAACAACACAACCACAATTTGTCAGTTTAATAAACACATCCAATATGAAATTAATCACTGTAAAGTGCTTGTATGAATCCAAGGCCTGGTATTAGTCCATAGTTCAGTTAGAACATTTAACTTTTATAAACGTGCCTCAGACAAAAATATTATTGGTTTGCATCTTGAGACAAAACAATGGCAATGACATATTTTAAGACATGTCAGTGCAAGTTTCTTTCAGTTAAAACTGTTAAACAAGCATTTAATCTGGGACTAGCTTAAGCCTTGTCTGTGAAACCGGGGGCAAGAGTTAAAAATTTGGCCATAACTATAAGGGACAGTTCACAAAAAAATGAAGATTCTGTCATCATTTACTTGCCCTCAAGTTGTTCCAAACCTGCATGAGTTTCTGTCTTCTGCTGAACACAAAAAAAAATATTTTGAAGAATGTTGGTGACCAAACAGTTGACGGTAGCCCTTGACTTCTGTAGTATTTTTTTTTTTCATTCTGTGGAAGTCAATGGCTATTGTTATTGTTAACTGTTATTGTTGGTCACCAACATTCTTCAAAATATCTTCTTCTGATTAAAGAATTTTCATTTTTGGGCAAACTGTCCCTTTCATTGATGTCTATTCAAAGGTATAGCTGACTAAATAAGACTATGTTATGCTAGATGTTTGGCCAATTTTTTGGAAGGCTCTTAAAATATATAACACATAATAACCCTCTCCATTGTATAACATATATATGTTCTCACATATTGCCACAGATATTGCACACAAAAAGACGATGGCTCAAAGTTCAGAATTCAAAAATTACATTTTATCCATTAAGGGAAAGCCTGCAATCTCACTTTTTTAAAGTGAGTCTCGAATTCAAAATAATGAATAAAAAAATTAAAGTCAAGATTATCTGTTAAATTTATTTCTAAATTCAAAATACTTCAGAACAAAATCAAGGTTTTTAACGTGAACCTGATGCTGGGAAGGATGCTTTCTGTCGGCTGAGAGGGAAGACCATGTGTGGGGCTTCCTGGAAAACTCTTCTCCAGCCCCAAACACTATTTCTTCTTTTGTTCTTATTCCTTTCTTAATCGGTTTCCCTGTTTTTTTTACCTTTTCACCAGACCTCATGCTCCATGTTGTTTAAAGAGTGTTTATTTTTCTAAGCTAGAATGTAGTCGAAGGTGACCTGTTTGCATTACTAGTGTATGAAGCAAACTATTTTTTTTTAAATACATTCATTTTTTTTATATTTTGATATTGCATTTATTTATTTATTTTTGTTCTTTATTTTATAAAAAATTTTTAATGAGGTGTTATCTGATAGTTGGTCAAGAAATACTAAAACAAAACAATTTTATTATTTTATTGAATTATTTTTCTATATTTATTTTCAGGGTTATTATGTGATACTTGGTCATAAAAATAAAAAAAAACATTTATTTATTTATTCATTCATTCATTCTATCATTCATTCACCGACGGCAACAATACTACAGCGAGAATAAAAGTTACGCCTTCTTTCTTTGCGTGAACATTTGGGCGACGTTATGCAAATCTTCCCACATCGTGACGTAGATATGTGGGGGCATGTTAGAACGAGCCGTTTTAGGTAGGCGTGGTTAACTCTTAATGTTTATAAAGAATATCTATTTGGATTTGAGACTTTAGTCTTTGCAACTTCATAGATCTTCTTTATGCACCAAGAGATTGTAACACTCCAAAGAGAAAGGAAAAATTGAAATCGCATCATATGACCCCTTTAAGATGTTTAGTTAAGAGTAATGCCTTTTGTAAATCTAGTAATGATTGTAAGAGTTAAAATCGAGGCTCCGTTTCATTCCTCATACTAGGAACGGTGGATCAAGTCAAGTGCATTGCATTGTTCAACATTTTGATTAATTTAGTAGGTCATTCATGGCAAAGTATATGCATTTTACTGCAAAATTAGCATGAGTGGTATGAAAGTATTCAAACAGTCATTAATTGAGTTGATTGCAAATACCACAAACAATGCAGATCTTAACCATTCTTTTTTTGTTTTTCTATGCACAAACAGATAAACAAGCAGCTTGTGCTCACATTAATGTTAGTTTAAGAGCGCGGCCTTTGTGTTAGGGATGGGAGATCACATACTTGGCTCTGTTCTGGCGGCTGCTCATTATTATTCATGAGCGTGGGGGTGTTTCTGGGGCCTGGGGGCGGGATTATCTTCTCCCTCAGTGCTTGTTGTGCTGGAGGCCTCGGAACAGGGGTCTGTTTGGCACTGCCACTGGGGTCTGATGGGTCTGGCCTCGCTCCCCCGTCGCTTTCTTTTGCTGTATCATTCTTTCTGGCCACTGCTAATCACTCTGGGACGCTGGTTGTGCTCTGTGCCTGGCACCAATTCACTCTCTGTCCCTTCCCTCCATTTTTTTTTCGGACTGTGAGAATGACCTGCCATGTGAGAGGAACTCTTGTTGTTATTTGATACCTCAGAGCATTAAATATCTGCAAAAGCGTTCAAAGTTAAAGTATTTGCCACTCTTAAACACATGCCAAAAAGATCAAAAAGCATCTTTGAAAGATATCACAGACCTTTGCACACAAAAAAAAGAAGAAGCTTAATAATACAAAATTTGATTATGCTTAGTTCAAAAATACAAATAAAATCCTTCCATCTTGTAGTCTTTCATAAAATAAGAATGACGTTTTTTTTTTCTTATTGCATATGTATCAGCTTTAATGTTCTTATAGAAATAACAAAAGCAGTCAAGCACCAGGAAATTAGGATCAAGCATAAAATAACGTGAAAATCAGCTGAGAATTGAACAAATCATTGTGAAATCTGGTGATTAAGAAAAAATACAAGACTTGTTCACCTTAGAAATGGTTCTAGAAAGCAAAAATGCAACAAAATGCATCATATTTTGTGAGAAACTATGACATGCTTAAGCAAAACAGGCACTATATTCTGGAATCAGCACCCAAAAATAGTAAGAAACAAGTACTGGACTTCATTTAGCAAATACAATGTACGGTGCCTTCACAAAATTTGTTTGAGAAACTAAATGCAACTTTATATTTTGCTGTAAAGATTGCATAAAAAGCAAGTTGTCCTTTATTGGTCATTTTACATGCAAGTTGGCCATTCCTGCTAAACACCTGCTTCTGTCTTTGTGTCTCTCTAGGTGATGAGTATTTTGAGTAACCCCAGCGCCGTCCCGTCCCAGCCTCAGCACGATTTCTCCATCTCTCCTCTCCACGGCAGTCTGGAGGCGTCTAACCCCATCTCAGGTAGCTGCAGCCAGCGTTCAGACCCCATCAAGAGTGTGGACAGTCTGGCCTCCTCTCAGTCCTACTGTCACCCCACATACAGCGCCACCAGCTACAGCATGGACCCCGTCACTGCTGGATACCAGTACAGCCAGTACGGCCAGAGTACGTACCGCCCCTCCATTATATGCTCTGTGTGTGTCTGTATGTCTCTGCTGTTGAAAATGTGTCAGTAAGTCTTGCCAAGGGTGCATTTATTTAATCAAAAATACAAAGAAAACAGTATATCTCATTACGATTTTTTTATTTGAATACGTTTTAAAATGTCATTTATTTCTGTGATGCAAAGCTGAATTTATAGCATAATTACTCCAGGCTTCAGTGTCACATGATCCTTCCGAAATCATTCTAATATGCTGATTTGCTGCTTAACAAACATGATTATTATTCATGTTAAAAACAGTTGTGCTGCCTAATAAAAATTGTGGAAATCATAATATATTGGACTCTTTAGTTAATAGAAAGTTTAAAAAAAACAGCATTTATTTCCAATTTTTTGTAACATTATAAATGTCTATCATTATTCATCATTCATCAATTTAATACATAATTGCTAAAAAAAAGATATTATTATTCATGTTAAAAACAGTTGTGCTGCCTAATAAAAATTGTGGAAATCATAATATATTGGACTCTTTAGTTAATAGAAAGTTTTAAAAAAACAGCATTTATTTCCAATTTTTTGTAACATTATAAATGTCTATCATTATTCATCATTCATCAATTTAATACATAATTGCTAAAAAAAAGATGATAGATAGATAGATAGATAGATAGATAGACAGGTAGATAGATAGATAGATAGATAGATAGATAGATAGATAGATAGATAGATAGATAGATAGATAGATAGATAGATAGATAGATAGATAGATAGATAGATAGATAGATAGATAAAA
>NW_015505339.1:1837173-1852246 GCF_001515645.1 Sinocyclocheilus grahami | reverse complement strand
GATAGATAGATAGACAGATAGATAGATAGATAGATAGATAGATAGATAGATAGATAGATAGATAGATAGATAGATAGATAGATAGATAGATAGATAGATAGATAGATAGATAGATAGATAGATAAAAGTTAGTATATATCGTGTTTTGGCCTTTTTGTGGTCCAAGATTGTTGCGATAAAGTAAACGAAAATTTAAATGCTAGTCTTGGTTCTGGACAGATGACTCAAAATCACATATTTTACATAATTGGTGTAGTTTATAGTTTCGTTTATAGCTTGCATTTAATGCAAAAGCCATTCAGCTCAAATTAGTTAAGTTAATTGTTTTCCATAAACTGTTTGTGGTTAGTATTTTTTTTTAAAGAAATTAATACTTTTATTCAGCAAGAATGCATTAAAGGGATCAAAAATAATAGCAAAGACAGTAAACGTTACAAAAGATTTCCTTTTTAAATAAATGCTGTCCTTTTGAACTTTCTATTCATCAAAAAACCTATTAAAATGTACCAGTTTCCACAAAACCATTATTAATAATTGATCACCAGTAATAACTGATAATAAATAAGCAGCAAATCAGCATATTATAATTATTTCTGAAGGACACTGAAGATTGAAGTAATGATACTAAAAATTAAGCTTTGCATTAAAGGAATAAATTACATTTTAAAATATATTCACAGAGAAAACAGTTATTTAAAATTGTAATAACTTTTCAAAATATTACTGTTTTACTGTATATTTAATCAAATAAATGCATCCCTGGTGAGCCAGTACAGCACGCACTGATCTTTTCAGTAGGGAATCCACTATAGTTTAGTCACACTGATGCCCTGTGTGTATCGACAGTTAGAGTGTGTTTCCTCTCTGAGGGTGAGCAGTGCCCGTCTCTCTGACCCCTCTGCCCATCAAAGCAGGGCAGACAGATGCTCCTGATAAAGACCCCAGCACTGGCCGCGGGCTCCACTGTTAGTCACAGTATTCTTCCCTCGAATGGGAAACGGTCACTTCAAAGCCCACTTTTACACCCCAAGGATCCTAATGTCCTTTTAGTCACCTCTCACAAACACACACACACACTCACACGCACACACACTTCAGGGCAGGAAAGAACTGATTGATTGAATTAACATAATCAGAGGCTGATGTTGTCACAGAAGTCAGTGGTTTCGTGTTTTGTGATGTATATGTCTTACAAACCTTGAGATATTGTGTCCAAACTTTAGTTTGGGGATAAAATAGTTCCCCAGAGGTTATCTAAATCTAACAAAACTCCCTTTGAGGATGTCTTCAAAGATTTATTAAAATGATTCAAAATCTTCTTTTTTTTCATGTAAAAATGCATGTTTTGAGGCTTGGGTTAGTCTGTAGTCATTATAATGAGCTCTATAGAGGTCTGTGGTTTGTCTGCGGTGAGATGTGTAGGTAAACGTGTGTGTGTGTGGGAGTGTGAAGTAGTGTCAGGTCCATCAGAAGGTGCAGGAGGGTTGATTGAAGAGATCTGACGAGCGAATGTCAGGTTAATTATGAGTGAGATTGAGAGGACTGATCTGTTTAATGAGTCAGACGAGAGAGCTGCTGAAATTGAGGCGAGTATGAAGCATGAAATCTCAAACGCTCAGAGTAATAAAGACTGGCACACACACACACACACACACAGAGCTGAATGAATGACACCAGGCGTTCCCGTCTCTCTAGCCCTTGATTGACTAAATGCCCATTTTAATTTGTAATATCTTTTATTAATCTTTATATGTGTCATTTGTTGAATACTCTAGTCAGAAGTTTAAAGAAGTGACCAGTGACTGTATTAAACATGTAATACTGTGCCACGTGTGGTGGATTGTGTCAGTAGTGATGTTTGAATCACAAATGTGATGGTTCTGTTTTAATGATTCGATTGAATCACTGTTGTCACAGTGTACTAAAACTCTAAAAAAAATTAGGACCCACTTTATATTAAGTGGCCTTAACAACTATGTACTTACATTTAAATTAATAATTTGGTACAATGCACTCATTGTGTACATACATGTTTTTACATTGTACTTATATTTTAAAAATACCTGCATGTAATTACATCTGTAATTAATTTCTGTAACTACATTTATAATTACACTGTTGACCCATCCCTTACACCTTAACCCACCCTTAAACCTACCCATACCACCAAACCTGTCCCTAACCTTACCCGTATCCCACCTCAATAGCAGCAAATGTGTTTTGCAATACAATATGAACACAATACGTACATTGTACTTATGTTTTATGTAAGTACATAGTAGTTAAGGCCACTTAATATAAAGTGGGACCAAAAATTATTTCCAATTGTTGGAATAAATGAAATAAATAATTTCATATAAACTTAAACGTAAACTTATTTATTTCAGTTAGTTACCAAAGCAACTAATTTTATTTTAAGGTTTATAAAGTATTAAAATTACCTAAGATAGATAGATAGATAGATAGATAGATAGATAGATAGATAGATAGATAGATAGATAGATAGATAGATAGATAGATAGATAGATAGATAGATACTAAATTCTATAATAAATTAATATAAATAAAAATAAATAAATATATACATATAAAAATATACATATTTTAAAATATAAAAATGAAAATATAAAAATAAAAGCAAATTCACAATAACTACTATTTTAATAACATAAATAATAAATAAAATAACACTGCAAAGTACAAGGGAAAGCTGTGCTTGGGAGTAAACCATGCTGAAACCATAAATAATTTTTTTTAAATGCCATTGTTTATGAAACTGATTTTTAAAATCATAATTGTGTCTCTTTTTTATGTACAGTAAATACAACCAGTAAAACTAAAAATATATCTAAAAAGACCATGCATTGTCCTGGACCGGAATGGTCCAGCATCAGTAAATAAACAACAAAAAGTCCAGTGTATGTACATTTGAATCCGTTTTTGAACCGGTTCATTGAAACCATTTGAACTAATCAAACTGAAGGCCTTCTGTTTGCTAGTGGTGTTTTATTAATGCATAAACTGGTGTGAGATTGCTCTTACATGGAACGTCCTACTCATGAGAACGTGTTTGTGTGTCGTTTCCTACAGCCGCTGTGGACTATCTGGCCAAGAACGTGAGTCTGTCGACTCAGAGAAGGATGAAGCTGGGCGATCATTCGGCGGTGCTGGGACTTCTGCAGGTGGAGACAGGACAGGCTTACTGAGTCCGATCACTACACACACACCTTCACACGCTCTCAGATGCACAAACACCTCCTCCGACCAGCTGGAGCTCTTCAGTGCATCCGCCAGCACGAGCGTGAGAGGCTTTTACTCTGATTCTCAAGGCAAGAAACTCTTGCCATTCCATTTGACGTGACCTTCTCGTGATTCTGGGCTTGTCTTGTACCTCTAACTCGGACAAGAGGACCATGCAACGGCTGCAGGAACGTCGACGGACGCAAGGACGCATTCCGAGCCATTTCCAAAACGTACTTTCACCTCGCTGTGCATAGTCGTGTATGAATCTCTGTGTCATTACTATGGATAATCTCGCTTGTTTCCTATTGATATTGTTATTACAGTTGTTGTAATTATAATTATCGTAACTATTGTTTCGTTTCGTTGTTTCAAGATCCACACGTAGCATTTTTTTACTAATTCAAACCCCGAAGTTTTTTACGTGAAATGCTAGCAGTGGGCTAAAACGAACAGGGGATCGAGTTTGTGAGTGTGTGTTGAAAATGTGACTGCTGGTTTTTCACTTTCCAGCCGTAATGTTCCGGAGCGATTTGACCTTCTCTGCCTTCATATTTCACTTGACATTCCATGCGAACTTGGCCACTCTGTAGGAAGTCTGGCTTTCTGCTGGGAATTAGCAGTGCTTTTAGAGGACCAGCGATTTTTCCCTCGCTCGAATGCCAGTTTAGTCCTCAGCGATCATCTGGGGGAAAGAAGACGACATTGCCTGGATATTGGCTTTAGAAAGTTTTTTCTAAATTGTATTCTTTAATTTTCTAGAGTGAAGCAACACTTTGCCCTCAAACTAGACAAAAATTGTAAGTTTTAAACATTTCTATTATGGTTTTGAGTTAAGCAATGCAAACATTTAATATTCCATTTAGATTATACAGTTTGCTTTTATTAACTAAGTAGCATGTTTCAAATGCACAAGTGGATTTTAGACCAAGTACTACAGTGTTTAAAAGTTTGGGGTCAGTATGATCAATATTTTTGAAGATGATACCTTTGATCAAAAATACAGTAAAAACAGGAAATATTATTACAATTTAAAAAAGCATTTTCTATTTGACAATATTTTAAAAATGCTCAAACTAGACAAAAATTGTAAGTTTTAAACATTTCTATTATGGTTTTGAGTTAAGCAATGCAAACATTTAATATTCCATTTAGATTATACAGTTTGCTTTTATTAACTAAGTAGCATGTTTCAAATGCACAAGTGGATTTTAGACCAAGTACTACAGTGTTTAAAAGTTTGGGGTCAGTATGATAAATATTTTTGAAGATGATACCTTTGATCAAAAATACAGTAAAAACAGGAAATATTATTACAATTTAAAAAAGCATTTTCTATTTGACAATATTTTAAAAATTTAATTTATTCCTGTGATGAAAAGCTTAATTTTCAGCATCATTACTCCAGTCTTCAGTGTCACATGATCCTTCAGAAATCATTCTAATATGCTGATTTCTGCTAAAAAAAACATGTCTAATTATCAGTTTCAAAAACAGTTGTGCTGCTTAATATTTTCCTAGAAACCATGATCATTTTAGTTTCCAGGATTCTTTAATGAATAGAAAGTTCAAAAGAACAGCATATATTATAGTATATCCATAACGTTATAAATGTCTTTACTGTCAATTTTAATCAATTTATTGAATCTTTGCTGAATAAAATAATACATTTATTTTTAAAAATCTTAACTGACCCTGTACTTTTGACACTTTATGATAATTTTGACAACATTTCACCTATTTCTGCCTGTGATCAGATTACAGAAGTGACAAATTAAATAATCCATCTCAACCTCTTTCTTACGTTCCCATTTCATTTTCTTTTTTTTATTTTACAAATTGATGCAAGTACACACGCCAGGGCTCCTGTAATTAAGATCCCATGCATTCACAAGTTTGTACAAAAAAAGTTGTGAAATTTCGACATTTGTGTAGCACTCACAGGTGACATTTTGACACATAAATGGAACTGTACAGTAGATAAAGCAGATCGTTTATTGTTTGTTTATAAAGAATATGTTTTATACTAAAACAGAAAAGGTGTTGTGTGGTAGATGAAGCAGGGGATATGTGTAAGTCTTATATTGTAATTGTGTTTATATTTACTGCTTTTGTTTCTTTGCTTTCGATAGTTATTATGTATAATTTTTCTTAGGATTCAATGTGAGAAGCTCTTGATAAAAGACAGTGGCACTTAAAACTGACTGGAAGGTGAATCGTTTGCTTATGATTCCTAGCTACAAATCTGTGGATCCATAATGAAGATGAAATATTGACATTTATAACATTTGGAGGTGACTGATGGCTCATGTAATGGACTGTGGGAAACACAGCAGTGTTTGGTGCTAACTGACTGCTTCTGACTCAATGAATTCCTCAAAGAACGTTTTATTGGGTGCATTTAAGGGGAAAATAACTCTTCAAGAAACCACCTGACCCAAACCCCGCCCACTTCCCTTTCAACTGTCGATATCTTTATCAAATGAGCAATGAAAATACTTCTAGTATAGAACATTCACAGCTAACACCTTTGTTAATCAACATTTGGATATTAAAAATATTACCCATCATGCCCCTCTGGGACGTCAAACTGGGCACCTGCTTTCGTTAGCATTTGTGTTTATGCTTTTCTCCCATTTCCTTTCAGCATGTGTGTACGTTATCATGGTATAATTTATTCTGCTGTATGAAGTAGTAGCTTTAGTGGGAACCTTGTATTTGGTATTTACTACCTTCAGCCTGTTGGTGTCTTTACTGTAACACTGGCGTAAATGTTATCAATTAAAGATCTAAAACTGACTTAAGGATCAAGCATCCAGTTTCCAGAGTTTGCATTTTATTTATTGAATTTGTTTGACAAAATGATGATAGGTTTGACTATAAAAGCTGTTCTAGATTATATTTGTGGCCATTTTAAATTTCTTATTATATGCATTATGGTAGCGTGCGGGAAAGAGACCTGATGAGAACTTTGAAATGGTACAAGATGTAAAACATTACTATAAACATTTATATACTAAGGTTTTTAGTTTTGTCCCAGTGAAGAGTATATGGAAACACTTTAGGGACCACTTCTCACTATTAACTAGCTGCTTATTAGCATGCTTATTATTAACATATTGGCTGTTTATTTGTGCTTATAAAGCACATATTCTGCAAGACCATATTCTATATCCCTAATCCTACCCAATACCTAAACTTAACAACTACCTCACTAACTATTAATAAGCAGCAAATTGGGAGTTTATTGAGGCAAAAATCATAGTTAATGGTTTGTTAACAGGGCGAATTGGACCAAGCGTGGCCATGAATAGTATAACTCAACATGAATAACTTGAAGAAATTTTAACACTACCTTGGATGTGTTTCCCAAAAAACTAAGTAGATCATAAAACTCATCTACTTTAATCTGCCTGTTCGTTTTTCTTCTTCAGAAGGTGCCAATTCATCTTCTGCACCTGTACTTTATATAGGTACACTCTTGAAAATAAAGATGCCAAAAGGGCCAAAAGAAGGAACATATTGGCTCCACAAAGAACCTTTCAGTGGACAGTTCTTAAAAAATATTTTTATTAATCTGAAGAACCTTTTTCACTTTAAAGAACCTTCTGTCCAATGGAAAGGTTCCATGGATGTTCTTCAATGAGTCAATCAATGTCAATAAAGAACCTTCATTTTTAAGGGTGTAGATTTGGTGAAAAGAAAGTATCTCAGACAGTCTCCTACCTTACCTAAAATTAGATGTATGTGAATAGACTCCGGAATGTGAGTTAGTGTAACACACAGCACAGTATGTACAGCTGTGGGAAGTCATTCATTCTGCCACTGTCTAGCTATGACATTCATCCTCACTGTCTGTCTTCTTTGGTCCGGACTCATGTGGCAGACGCTGTCACACAGGAACTGATGGCATGGCTGGAGATTCCAAACCACATGATACCAAATCCAGCTGCTGCTGTGCCAACATGCTGATGATAACTCAATGCAATCATTGTCACTTTTTGATCAACTATGCATGAATATTTATTCATCACCAGGCAGTCAGAGTTTGCTATAGCTCCTTTCTAAGCTGCTTTGTTTTAATAGGCTAATTTGTAGGGGAGTATCATATGTAAATTATTTTTGAAATATTGGTAACACTTCAGTATAGGGACCAATTCTCACTATTAACTAGTTGCATATGTGACCCTGGACCAAAAAACAATCATAAGTAGCACAGGTATATTTGTAGCAATAGCCAAGAATACATTGTATGGGTTAAAATTACCGATTTTTCTTTTATGCCAAAAATCATTAGGATATTAAATAAATCTCACGTTCCATGAAGATATTTTGTAAATTTCCTACCATAAATATACCAAAACTTAATTTTTATTAGTAATATGCATTGCTAAGAACTTAATTTGGACAACTTTAAAGGGGATTTTCTTAATATTTAGATTTTGTTTTGCACCCTCAGATTCCAGATTTTCAAATAGTTGTCTCTCAGCCAAATATTGCCCTATCCTAACTTATTTATTCAGCTTATTGCAGATTATGTATGAAACTCAGTTTAAAAAAATTGACCCTTATGAATGGTTTTGTGGTCTAGGGTCACATATTAGCATGCATATTACTAGCATATTGGCTGTTTATTAGTACTTATAAAGCACATATATGTGTGCATGACCATATTCAACATCCTTAATACCTAAACTTATTACACAGCTCAGTAATGGATTGTAAAATAACAAACTGGTAAGATTTTAAAACAGTTTTATCTTCAATCAATATCTTTTATCGGCATAAATATTCATGTGGTGAAATGCCGTGTAATAAGTAGTATGCCAATATTTCTAAATGTTCAGCTAGCAACTGCTTTCTTCACGGAAGCTTTGCATTCAAATATTTCAACTCAAATCAATATTTCATGTCTAATTATTTAGTTTTGTGGCAAGTAGCCATGTAATAAATGGTATAATGTACATCCGGCCATTATACACAGAATCACAGAATAAAGTCTGACAGGCTTATTAGCAGCCCGACGTGAAGCAGACTCAAGGGCTTTATGAACCGGCTGGATGCACATTCTCCCTTACTTAACAACTACCTTACTTGTCTTTATTAAATAGCAGCAAATTAGGAGTTGACTGAGGCATAGTTAACAGTTAGTTAATAGTGAGAACTGGACCTTAAAATAAAGTGTGACCAAAATATTTCAAAAATTCTAATCTTATGGAAACCCGTAAGTGACAGATTTGTAATGCTAAAGCATCAACTCTGCACAATAGTGCTCCTTTTGTGATCTGCACAAGACTCAAGAGATCATAGCTGATTCCAATAAAGTTTGCTGTTAACATGTTGGCAAAAAAAGCATAAAAAACATTCAAATATTGTTGCATATAATAGTAAACTTTCATCTATATTTGTACATTATTGCAACTATTTATCTCAAACCATTAAGCTGAAGCTAGCAAAGACTGGAATACTACACAGCTTTCGCACAGATTTTTGCCCCAAATTGCAAAGTGAATGAGTTGACGCTAGTTGTCGAACGTCAGAGCCAAAAACACTGAAAAAATTCGGGCAATCAGAGTTGACAGATTTCACAGAAAATCGCATTGTGCATAATGGGCACAGACTGTTTTTCAAATTCAAAATCACAATTTTAGAAAACTTTTTTTTATATCATTTTTCATGTGTCTCCTTTTGTTTCTTGTGTTCAGAACGACTTGAAAAGTCTGTTAGTGTGTGATGCCTGGTTTTTCTCTGTGACCATTTACTAAGTCGGCAAGTACAGATTCTTGAATACTTTGCTCTCACTCATGAATGTGGGTACAAACCAAAATGTCCATAAAATAAAACATTAAGAAAATAAAACAAAGATATACTATTGCAGAAATGATGACTTGACATGAGACATGAGGCAACTTTCGATAGTTTCATACTCTTAGCAACCAATAATCTTAATCATTTTTTTATCCTTGTTGTAAAACCATATTCCTAATATTTGTAGCGGCAGAAATCATATGGATTACCATATCTCCGAAGCACCTTCCAGAACATCAATCCTCTGTGATTAATTTGGCTTTACAGAGCATAAACCTATATAGGGTGAGCCGATATTTTATCCTCTTGACAGCCTTATATGATTGTGCTAAGGTCTTTATATTTTACAAAGTGCTTTTTATCCTATATGCTTTGTGTTTTCATCGTCAACCTCTCTCCGAGGCATGTGTGAGATGTTTCAAGTCTCTTCTGGATTAAGCTAAAGCACATGTTCTGGCTGTCCGATCCTCGGCCTCCACCTCCGTCACTGCTCTTTCTTCAGCTCTCTCCCTCCACGAGGTACCGCCCAGTCAACCGTGTGTCCTCATCTTTGTTACCCTCTCCTCTCTCGCCTTTTGATCCCGTAATTGATTGACTACAGGAGGAAGATTTGACGAGACCCACAAGATCCAATTCCCCTCGCTTCTCTGGAGAGCTTCTGATAAAGTGCCGAGCCGTATATGTGGTCCCTACACCAGACGTATGGCCATTGAAGGTAGCTATGAGCCACGGTGGCTTAGCGGCGAGCTTTCTCCAGGGTCCCGGGCTTGTGTCCTGCCGGTAATGGGCTTGTTTAGATCAGAGGGATGGAAATGAAACTCTTGAGCCGGGGAGAGGAGGATGCCGGTGGACTCCTATCTCCCCGGAGGCAGGCCTCACGGCGAGAGGCATCTGCATAGACTGAGCTGGCCGCGCGAGAGGAGGGCTGATAGATTCGGATCTCATTTAAGAGAGCTAGCGGTGAGGAAGCAGGACTGGACAGGCATGGAGAATGAGGAGGTTGATGGACCTGGCCCAGCGAGAGCCAACAAACAGAGCGAAGGACAGTTTAATGATAGCCATAATTGCCCCACTTTGAGACTTCAAGACACTCCACAGAAAAAAAAGAACCAGCAAAATATAGCCAACAATAGCAAAATATTTCAAAGTTTACTCTTGGCTCATAGACTTCACGTTTCATTTAAGTAATTTTGTCTTAGATAATAATAAAATCTCTTTCAGAGACGTTTGATGACAGACTATACTAAATTTCATTGCTCAGACGTCTTAAGGAAACTTGGAGTTCTTGTGTATTAGAAACCAAGCTGAATAAAGTAATCTCCAATCAAATAAAACGAAAAGCAATGCAAAGAAATATTTTACTGTTGGCTACACTCAGAAAAAAAGGTACAAAGCTGTCACTTGGGTGGTACCTTTTTCAAAAGGTATACATTTGTACATTTTAGTCACTAATATATACACTTTAGATACTAATGTGTACATTTAATGGACCAATATGGAGCCTTTGGGTGTCTATCTAATGAGTGAATGCAGAACAGTTGTTGACAAATTGGTATTTCTAGGTCCCAGCATGCTTTGCATGGAACTGGATTGGGAATTATGAGCTATTTTATGTTTTCAAGTACGCTGAATGAAGACGGAGACTTGTTAATGTGTTCAAAAGTTAAATTGGGATTTTGAAAAGTTAGTTGGGGTTACTACTATGGTGATTAGTGAAGCTTGTTCTTAGGTTAAGAGTTTGCTGGAGAGTAATTGCTGTGCTGGTGTTAGTGATTTGTGACTGTCATAATTAGTTTATTTAGAATAACATGTACAGCTATTATAGTCTATTATAGCTACTTCTTTCTACGTGTTTGAGTTGCTTTTAACATTTACGTTTATTGGAGCTTGTTCAACGTTCTCTTTGTGCAACAGAGTATCTGCAGTGCGTTGAATTGGTGACAAATTAGTTTAGTACAATGTAATGCAAATAGTTGCGTCAATTATTTTTTATTAAATCAGGGCAATATTGTATCCTTCATCTTGACAAATCTAAGCACAGCTTGAGATCTTTTCCGAAACTCTCCATACATGCTCTCCATTTATCTCATCGCTGTTTATGTGAAGCAATTATTCAGTACCAAATAGATCTCATTTGTGATCGTTCTCTATAGGGTAAAAACAAAACAACAAATCAACATGATTTCATGTGAACACCATCTTGGCCCTGCGTGTCTCTTTATATCTACATATATATGTAAGAAAATGAGGGTTTAAAGAGGCACAGAGGACCTGATCCTGGCAGATTACACTGGAGGTGTTCTTCTCTAAGGCTTATGTGTCTTAAGAGAGCTGCGCTGTTTCCGACTGTCATGGCTGTCACAGTGAAAGCACTTACGGAGACCCGTAATTCTCTAAATCCTGTAATTATTCCGCGATACATAATGTACCTGCGCTGCGGCCCATCTGACGGCCTACTTTGACTCCGGCTTTGCACAGACAGAGGCCTCTGTAAGCTGGGATTTCAGTCTCATCTTTGGCAGCGGGAGATCTCCTAAAGAACATCTTCCAATATTGCTTTTTTATGTAAGGCCTTAAATTTGCAAAAGCAAGTCGAATTAAGATATTTCAAGTCGATTCGTTTTCAGTGTGTCGTTGTCATCGCAGGATAAGTCTTCGGGAGACCAGCCGCTGTCTTACTTCTTCCCCTCGTTGAAGTCGAGTGCATCTTCAACTTCTAAAGCAGAGCTTTAAGAAGTTCTCCACTTCGCGCGTTTCTCACCTCGAGTTGGCGTATGCACGTCGGAATTGTTTATTCTTCCCATTCTGTTCTTCATTCACACCTCTCTCCTCTGTAGATAAGCGGTTAGCACCAGAATAAAGAGCCACTGAAGTTGGGAATCTGAGAGATGGTTCGCCACGATAAGGCCGCTGTGAAGCCAGGTTGGATTTACATGTAAAAATCAGCGCTCGCTTGGCTCGCAGACTAATTAATATTAATAACTAAAATGCAAATGAGCTTAGACAGAGGAGGCCCGTACGGTAGAACAAACCAGGGTTTTGTTCGGGATTCACACATAAGCCTCTTCTGAACGTAAGAGGGCTGCTAACAGCCATAACGCCTGGGCATAGAGCGCACTACACAGAGACAATTTTTCTAGATAATAGCCTATCACGCAGGATACAATTTAAATAAAAAAAATGCAATTTTCACCTTGAAATGAACAAATGATTACAATTTCTATACAAATTAAGGCATCCAGGCTGTGGCTCAGTGCAGTGCCAGGGCCATGAAACTTGACATAATTGCCATGAAATACATTTTCAAATATTTGTATTTTGTCCATCGCTTTAAAACATGCCACTCTTGGCTTCTGTGGGTATGTGATCTTACCTTCTGGCGGAGAAAAAAACACATAAAAAAGAGGAGAAAATCATCAGAGATAAAAAGCTCTTCAGCGGGGAAGATAAAATGTGTAGAAGTGGAGGAAGGCAAACACATACACATACTGAATCGGTCTCTGCAACCCCTGTGGCTATCTCTAAAAGCCAAATTATGATTTCTTATCAAGGCAATCATATCTAGCAGTTATCTGCCGCTATGATAGACACTCTCTCCTACCAATATCTCATTCTCTCTCAACGTTTCTGTCTGAGCACTTATTTATTTGTGATTAGGGACAGCCTTTGGAAAATAAATAATTGTGGAGGAGAGGCAAACTTTTCTCTGGATTTTGAACTTTAGAGGTTCTTTTAGATGACGGCAGATACGTTTCTGTGCGCTCGAGGCAGATAGAGTAACGGGGCCAAAATCACAATATCTTTAGTCATTCTTGCTGCCTCGTTTTCTTTCTCTCATTTTTCTTTTATTTGTTAGCGTGTATGATTAATGTTTATTTTTTTATCTGACATCGGTTAATTTTTTTTCTTTCAAAATTAACACAATACACTGTAAAAAATGACCGTGAAAGACTGTAAAAATGCTACAGTAAAAACCTGTTAAATGATTAACGGTAAATTCCCCTACTGTACAGTGAAAAACTGTATTGGACATTACATGTATTGGACATAAATTTTACGGTAGTATACCATTTTTGGAAGTGAAAAATACCGTATAATTTACAGTGCATAACAGTAAATTGACATTCCCAGAATTATCTGTGTTACATTTCAAATTTGATGTTTTTTTGTTGAAATAACTATGTTTCTTCTTAGATTTTTCTTATCAGTTTTGTATATTAGGGTTGTGTGTTACACCTAATGTTGTTAAATGAATGTTTATTGCATTATTTCAGTTTCATGTGTGTTACCATGATGGTGTTTAGTGTTTGTGTGAATTATACTGTGCACCTTCTATTTATGTTATTATTTAAAAGCTGCCTGTGATGGGCTTTTGTTCATCATGTGACTTTCTCATCACCACCTGCATTTGGTGGTTATCAGTGTATTACAAAGGTACAAAACAGATTTCAGTACTTCAATAGGTTGGTATATTAACATTATATCAGTTAATGAAATTACGGTATTTAACTGTAAATTTAAGTTAAAACCGTAAAACTTAAACCGTGGCTACCGTATTTTTTACAATAAAATTCCGGCAACCACAGCTGCCGGTTTTTTACCGTAAATTTTACGGAAGTTTTTTTACAGTGTATGTTATAAATAAAACAAAAATTGTTTTATGAAGTTGTATCTACCTTATTTTTAACATAGTAAAAGTGGGCACGGCCATTTGAATGTGCGAGGCTTCTGGTAGCAGTTAATGAATCAGAAGTCTTGCACATTCACAGAAAATAGGGTAGATGGAGAACATCATCATCCAATAGTTCATCCGAAAAATGTCTGTCATCACACACTCCAGTCGTTTCAAACCCATGTGACTTTATTTATTTCATGGTAAACAAAAGTAGATGTTAGGCAAAATGTTCATGCTGCTCTTTTCCATACAATGAAAGCATAATGCATTACAAGTCATTTAAAGCAACAGCTCTGTGTTAGAAACAGACGTACATTTAAGTTGTTAATCAATGCAGAAGCTCTTAAATCCTACCTAAATTCCAACAAAACTCCTTGCAGCAGACATGGAATAAAATAAAACACATTAAGTAATAAAATAAACCACTGACATTGGCTAAATTATAATAAAATATTAAAGTAATTGAAATGTAATTTATGAAAAAAAGTTTTAGTCAGAATGCACAGATAATTTTTTAACAGCCTTTTGCAACCAGATGATAGTTACAAGAATCTAGCAGCAGGGGCGGTAACACTTTATTTCGATAGTCCACTTTAGACATTCTATTAACAGTAAGTAACTTTGCAACTACATGTCAACTAACAGTTAGTAGAGTATTAGTAGACTGTCTGCTTAATATCTACTAACACTTTCTTTGTCAACTTATTCTACAAACCCTAAACCTACCCTAACAGTCTACTCTGAGAGTTAGTAGACATGTAGTTGCAAATTAATGAGAATTAGTTGACATGTAGTTGACATGTAGTTACAAAGTTACTTATAGTTAGTAGAATGTCTAAAGTGGACTATCGAAATAAAGTGTAACCCAAGTTTCACAATACAGAAATACAAATTTGATTTCATAGCTGTGGACTAATATTCTGGCCGGTATTTCATTTTGTGTTCCTCTGCTTTGAAAAAAACTTCAGTGTATGATCAGATTTTTTTATTGTTTTGGGTGAATTTTTCTTTAGAGCGTTTGTATTTATTGAGTCTGTATTTTTATTTGCTATAAAAAAAAAAGTTGAAGTAGATTGCTTGTTCATTCACTGCTGAGTTGGTGAATCTCCAGGAGCTGTTTCTATCTTCTCTCCCCCTTTTCCTTATCACATGCTTGGACAAAATCGACTAAAGCTCTGACAGTGATGTGGACAGCAGGCCCATTAAATCCCGATCTGCTCCCTCCCTCCTCTTTCCTCTTTCCTCTTTTCTCTTTTCTCGTGAAGGAGATTCTGTCATCCAGAGGTGCACATCAGATTTCAATAGCTGACCTCTTAATGCCCGGGGTCAGCGCTGCACTGGCAACAATTT
>NW_015505339.1:1833129-1833494 GCF_001515645.1 Sinocyclocheilus grahami | reverse complement strand
GACGGCAGCAGCTGCATGCCAGGGCAGGATGTACCTGATTGCCTCAGTCTGCTTTGGTCATCGGAGAACTGCTGGGCAAGTTCTCCACACGCCGTAGCGTGTAAGGTGGAGGCAGCTTCTCCACAGGTCGTATAAGCATCGCTGGCCTGTCGAGTACCTACAGACCCAGGAGGGGAGGCATGGTTCACCCTGCCGGTTGGAGGCTGTATTAGGACACAACTGCATCGCAAACGACCGCTCCACTGGGGGGACCCTTGCAACCCCTGGGGGGACCCTTGCAACCCCTTAGCTGCCCCACCATCGAGGGTGGTGAGGGAGGAGGAACCAGCAGATCGGTTTCCGGCAGTAAAAAGGTGCCGTCCACG
>NW_015505339.1:1830252-1833023 GCF_001515645.1 Sinocyclocheilus grahami | reverse complement strand
GCAGGAGCGGGGCGGTGGCAGGGGGGCCGCCCTCGGGGACGGCAGCAGCTGCATGCCAGGGCAGGATGTACCTGATTGCCTCAGTCTGCTTTGGTCATCGGAGAACTGCTGGGCAAGTTCTCCACCGTGTCGCCGAAAAGGCCGGCCTGGGACACGGGGGCGTTCAAGTCAGTGTCCCAGGCCGCATGTCAGCTAGTCACAGCCAGAAATGGCGCTCCTGGACCACCATAGTGGACATCGCATGACCCAGAGACCGCGCCGTAACCTTCATCGCTCGTAGCGCAAGGTCCGCCGCGGTGCGGAGTTCTCTGTGAACTTCCGGGTCGTGACCACCCTCGTGCAAGTCCCTCAGTGCCTTGGCCTGGTGCACTTGCAATAACGCCGTAGCGTGTAAGGTGGAGGCAGCTTCTCCACAGGTCGTATAAGCATCGCTGGCCTGTCGAGTACCTACAGACCCAGGAGGGGAGGCACGGTTCACCCTGCCGGTTGGAGGCTGTATTAGGACACAACTGCATTGCAACCGACCGCTCCACTACTGGCTGCGGAGTGCCTCAGACTGCCCACGCTACTGCCTGAAGTAGCCCCCCTGGCTGCCGCCATGAGGAGAACTAGATCAAGGCAGAGGCAACGGAACTCCGCTCCCTTGAGGAAACGGAGCTTGGCCCGCGACTCCGTGATGATCATCTTCCCGCAATGAGAAGATGACTCATCCACAAACGCCACCTCAGCGTGTTTAATCCCCAGACACGTGAGGCAGCGATCGTGACCATCACCCAGCGCCAGGTAACGACCGCATCCAGAAATGGTGGTACGTTGTCTATAGCAAGACCCACATTGTCTTTACAAAGACATAACGTCGAGTTTGCCACGCAACGTCGTCTTTAAAAAGACGCACCCGTGAATGCTCTTTTAGGGAAAAAGCTCTTTTAGCGTGTTGAAGTGCACATGGGAGATGGCCGCCTGCAACACAAACAGGGGGTAGTGCAGCCTGATGTGTGCAACCCACTCGACACGGGAAAACCACCACCACTGACACGCCGTACCACCAACACTAAGAGCTCTCAAAGAGCGCGCTGAACTCGTTCAGTCTTCTTCTCTCAGTAGAGTAGTCAGGAGCAGAACGATGTGATCGCTCGGCTCAGAAGCGAAAAGCTGAAGATGCGCTGCACCTGCTGCCTACTTATACTCACGCTGTGATCAGCGGCAGCTGGATGCAATAATCGCATGCCAATGTGCATTGGCTCGTTTAGTTTATACTCGAAGTAGATTGGTCTCTCTAAGCGAGATCCCAATTCGTCGAGAGTGACCGACTGAAAGGGAACCATTTGTCTAGGCACATTTAATTCTAAGCTTTAAAATGATACAAATTATTTAATTATAGCCTTAGAATTGGCTGAAGGAAAAATAAATTGCTACTGTCAGATTTTCATTGTTTTGAAGGCCATGCACAAGCTCTGAAAATACCTGAATTGGACCTCTGATTTCTCCATTTCCAAGCACCCGAAATTGCTCTTTTAGGGGAAAAAGCTCTTTTAGCGTGCTGAGGCGCAAAGGGGAGATGATCATCTGCAACACAAACAGGGGGTAATGCAGCCTGATGTGTGCAACCCACTCGACACGGGAAACCACCACCGCTGAAGCGCCGTACCGTCAACACGAAGAGCTCTCCAAGAGAGCACTGAACTCGTTCAGTCTTCTTCTCTCAGTAAAGTAGTCAGGAGCAGAACGATGTGATTGCTCGGCTCCAAAGCGAAAAGCTGAATATGCGCTGCATCTGCTGCCTACTTATACTCACGCTGTGATCAGCAGTAGCTGGATGCAATAATCGCATGCCAATGTGCATTGGCTCGTTTAGTTTACACTCGAAATAGATTGGTCTCTCTAAGCGAGATCCCAATTTCGTCGGTCATCTGACGTGACGTCGAGAGTGACCGACTGAAAGGGAACTACCACGTTCAAGACACAAAAATGAAGTAAATACATCGATAAAATAGTCCATGTGACATCAGTGGTTCAACTGTAATTCTATGAAGCTACGAGAATACTTTTTGTGCACAAAGAAAACAAAAATAACGACTTTATTCAACGATTTCTTCTCTTCCATGTCAGACTTTGATGCGTGTTCATGAGAGTACCTCGATGCAACTGATTAAACTTGCTTTGGATCGCTTTGGATAGATGTAAATATGTGCTTTATAAAAGTTTCTGTTATCACAATATCAAGTAAAGATAGATTTGTGAATGTTGTGATTTTTGTTATGTCACTGGGTGCTCCTCTTACTCAAAACATGAAACTCTTACAATTTAAAAATAAATATTTCAGGTGTGTTTTCATATTTCCTCACTTTTAACAAAAATCTGAATTGGAAGGCTGTTTCCACCATGGAATAGAAAAAAAAGTGAAAAATTGAAGATAAAAGGTAGTTGCAACTTTTTTTTCCCACAATTCAGATTTTTAGTGCGATTCTGAGAAGAAACATCAGAGCTGTGAGATGTAAACTCACAATTGTGAGGAAAATTTTATTTTAACTTGTAATTGGGAGATAAAAAATTCACTTAATTACTTTTTTTTAAATAAAAATGAATTGTGAGATCAGAATTCAGAAAAAAAAGTCAGAAACATGAGATAAAAAGCCGCAGTTACCTTTTTTATTTGTATATTCCATGAGGCATAAACAAGTTTCTATATGTTTCAAACAAAACAACATAACAAAACTATATATAAAATTGCTATCTATATATTTTCTATATATAGAATTCTATATATAGAA
>NW_015505339.1:1799582-1830105 GCF_001515645.1 Sinocyclocheilus grahami | reverse complement strand
TGTGTGTGTGTGTAAATGGTGAGGTGGAGTTGTTGGCAGACAGACTCTCATGTAACGGCTGTGATATGCCTGATTCTCCAGAGATGCTGAGGCAGGGGATCTATTCACACGTTTAAAGCCACACAGAGGGGGTCATCAGCCCTACTGAGTGCTGTCAGGGGGCATTTAGCTCGTGATCTGCCCACAACAATGAGGTCAGTTGATTGCTTGTGGCTGGGTTGTTTTGGGGGTATTTCTACTGGATCTGAAGCTTGTGAAATCACTGCACTGGTTGTTAACTTTAAAATTATAGCTTACCAAGCAGCTCTTAAGTCAGAAATCAGAAATCAAAAATGACCCTACACTCTTAAAAATAAAGGATCTTTATTGGCATAGATGGTTCCATGTAGAATAACGTTCATGGAAATGTTCCAGGTTCATCTGGTTCAAAGTCCATCCCCTGTTTTCATCTCACATCAAAATCCACCAATGTATTTTTTAGAACTGTTTTCGATCTGTGCATATTTCTCTCCTTGTTCAGGCAAGAAGACATTTTCACTGGTGAAAGTAATATTATTGATAGAGGATTCATATTTTAGCCAGAAGTAACGTTTTGAAGTTGAAAATGTCTTAATGATGGATTTTTTTTTCTTACAAACATGCAGCTTTTCACTTCTCAAGACGTTAATTGATGAATTGGAGTGGTGTGGGTTACTTGTGGATTACTGTGATGTTTTTATCAGCTGTTTGGACTCTCATTCTGACGGCACCCATTCACTGCAGAGGATCCACTGGTGAGCAAGTGATGTAATGCTACATTTCTCCAAATCTGTTCTGACGAGGAAACAATACTTTTTCGAGTACAACTTTTACTGCAGTGTTTGTGCAAAGGCCGAGATGTATGTTATGACATGTAGTGTGTATATCATTGATTTTTGTGTATGTTTTAGCAGCTCTTCAGTTGTTTTCCTGCAGTATTCAGTGTCTCCTGGTCACTATACGCAGTCATTCAGAAGGCCATGAGTGCTGTTTGTCTCTCTCCGTCGCTCTCTCTCCGGGGGGGGGGGGGGGAGCCGCAGAGAGACTCCTTATGCATTCATGAGGAAAGTGGAGGATAAATAATAAGGTTCATTACCACGCTAAAGTGTTACTAATGATATGTACCTGCCACCCAGCTCCTCCGAAAATCTAATGTGACACAGTAGAATGGAAAATCTATTCCGCCGCAGTGGGCCACCAGTGGTGCCGCAGCACGCTGTATGGAAATTTCCCACAGCCTGCCCCTCCATTTGTGTCTGTCTCTAACCAATATTTACAATTCCACTGCTATAATGTCCTACCAGGCCCTTTCTGCCACTGTCACGACCTCCATATTAGCTGAAAATTGGTCTTTTCAAACTTAGCAGGGGAGCGTCTCTCACCGCCGTGGATGCAGTGCTTGGGTGCACAGCATGGGGGCATCATGGGAAGGTTCCTCGACCCCCTGGCCAAGCCCTGCTCTGTAGAGGGGTCTGTTTCTGTTTATCTGATATAAAAGGTATAGAAGATATAGTAGAGAAGGTATATCCGCTCTATGGTAAAAAAATGTAAAATTATGCATTTAAAAAAAATAAAAACTTATTCTAATAAAGCAATAAGGCACATGAGGTCATGCAAAAATTATTTCATATGATAAACACCAGTGTTTCATAAATCCATCTAAGAATTTCAGCAATGGAACAGCGTGATTGTAGCTCTTTGCTATGTGGTTCACAATGGTTTCAATTCTATGCGATATTCTGGATTCTATATTGGAGTTTTTATTTGTATTTATTTGTTTGTTTAATTTTTAAGGGCTGCATTTATTTGATCATTATTACAATATTCTTATTAAACAATATTATATAATATTATTTAAAATTGTTACATATTAAAATTACTATGACTATATATACTGTATATATGTGTGTTTGTTTGTTTTTTAATGCTACATATTTTTGTGATGACAAAGCTGATACTTTTTTCAGGATTTTTTGAAAAGAGCAATCATTTGAAAATATATTATGAGCATTTATTTGAAATCTTTCGTAACATCATAAATGTCTTTACTTTTGTTCAATTGAATGCATCCTTGTTGAATAAAAGTATTAATTTCTTAATTAATTAGTGTTTATTGACCTAATTTATCACAGTTTCCACACAAATATTAAAAAGAATAATAGTTTTCAACACTGATAATAATATTAATAATAATAGTTTTTGAGCAGCAAATCAGCATATTAGAATGATTTCTGAAGGATCATGTGACTCTGAAGACTGGAGTAATGATGCTGAAAATTCCTCTTTGATCACAGGAATAAATTGCATTTTAAAATATATTCAAATAGAAAACGGTTGTTTTAAATGATTGTAATAACATTTAACAATATTCACATTTAACAACTTTCAAAAACATTAAAAACTTGTGATGACTCCAAACTTTTGTCTAGTTTACGGGATGTTTATCCATTTTATTGTGAATAATGTCATGATGACAGATTGGCTATTACCGTATATATAAAACATATTCAAACATTCCTTATTCAATCAGAGTTTAGATCTGGAACTCTTCATTTTATAATTCTAAAAAAAGCAACATTTAAATGACAATTCTAAAGGGCAAATTTCCCATTTAGATGCTTAACACTTCTTTATCAGAGCTCCATTAAATGCAACAGCTATTCAATATTCAGGATTCTCGGCTTCACTCAGGTTGAGCGCTTTACAAAGGCACAAACAAACTGAGGCATTGACTTCTCAGTTTGTCGTAATTAACTTATGTAAATAGGCATCGTTATCCAGTGTTTCTAAACAGCAGTCGGGATGTATGCTCGTGTAATTATCTCATTAATACAGTAGACACGGATGGCGAAGCAACAGCCTGTTAAAAGCCTGTGTGAGGTTGCCATGGAAACCAGGCTTAAGTGGCTTATTGGTCGCTCAAGTGAGCTTGAAGCGTGTGTTTGTGAGCATAAGTGTGTGTGACGGCTGCTAAAGATCCTCGAACTGCAAAAATCATCACATTAATTATTATTTAAATTTGGTTCAATTATAGATGGCAAAAAGTGTGTTTGTATGCAGATCTGCAAGAGTGGCATTGTAAATAGATAGTGTGTACACAAGATTTATCACACCAAACGTTTAGGTCCATTATTATGTCATATTAATGGACATATTTCATGTCACATTAAATATGAATATTTATATTGTGAATATATTCTTAGCTTAAGGGCAGCTTAAATCATTTTCATATATTTAAGGTATTTATTTAATATTTTGATTAATATTTAAGGATTGTAATTGCATTTTTGGTTATTATTGATATTTAATGTTATCATATACTTTCTTATTATGACATATTCCCAAATCATCCATTGCTTCATTAAATATACAGTAAAACTATTGACACATTCCTTATTGTTAAGGGTCATAGTTTTATTTTTGGTCAATATTGATCCCTGATGTTACAAAATTAGATACGGTCAGGTAAAATGATTAAAAAATGACAGCAATGATGTTTAGAATCATAATGAGGCAGGCATAATTAATGTAAATGAGCTGAATAATGAACTTGCCCTTTGGACTGAGAGCAGCTAATATTTAAGCTAAGATCACTTTTCTCATTTATTGATTTATGTTGGGTAACGAAACATATTACTTGTGTTTACATCAGGGTCAGTGATTTGTAGGAGGAGAGTTTTCTAAGGGATCTCTTCAGATAATTCAGGATATTTTTTGTTGTCAGTTACATAGTTAAGTGTTATTTTAGAGTGATTTATATACAGTGCTATTGCAGTTTTTATTCGTATTTTCATTTTTAGTTTTAATTTTCATTTTAATAAAATTTTTAGTCATTTTGTTTCATTTTGTTTTGTTTTTGAATATATATATATTTGGGAAAAAATTGTTCCTTTTAAATATTACTTTTTAGATTTGAGCTCAAATTTAAGACTTTTTAAGACCTTTTTTAAGACCTGCACAAATAAAAGTAATACCATTTGAGTGGGGTAGGGCAATGTCTATAGTAACATATTAAACTGTAAAATGACTGCAAAAAGCATGAACAGTTCGGATACAAGTTTTCACAAACGTATTAATTATTATACTAATTTAAACAATTCTTAACAGTAAAGTATTATAAATACATAAATACATTACATAAATACATTTTACTGTTTAGATTTTTATAATGCATTATCTTCTTATCGATCCACCAGTTCACATTTACAGCTATGTGTGTTTGCAGAGTAAAAATATGGGTCGATTTTCACATTGGTCTGAACAAAAAACAACAGGCTTATTGAAAATGCACATTCATTCTCTGCCAGCAGGTGACGCTTTCGGAAAGGCAGAAATATAACTGTTTCCCCAGTAACAGCAGTACACAAAGCAGCCAGCACCAGACTGTGCAGCACTCATGTTTATTTAATGAAATCATAGCCTTTTGAAGTTTAATCATCACATTAAGCTATATCGCAATTCTGATCTTTCCATCCCCAAATTTAAGATCTCTTGAAATCATAATTAACACTTTCTTCTACAATTTGAGACTTTTGATACAACTACATTTAAGACTTTTTAAGGACCCGTGGGAATCCTCTTACTGTGCAGAAAAATATTATAACATCCATGGGTAGGCCTATTTCAGGTTACTTCATTAATTAATACTTAATCTAAATTTTTTATTTTATTTAATTAACAGTTTGATCAATTAAAGTAAAGTAACAGCATACATTTCTGAACAAGTCACGTGATCTAAGGAATTGTTCCCGTCTGTTGCACAAATTTTCAAATAGGTTTAGAGTTTGGTTCAAATCACTGACCGTAAGCAGCAGCTGTGACAGAGTCATTGGCTTTTGCTACAACTGGATTAGTCAAACTCACAAACGAATCATTCAATGCAATTTGTGGGTTGTTTCAGGCGATTCTTTGAAAAGAATAGGTTCAATGAATGATTCACTTATGAATCAGACATCTCTGTCTCATCTTTGGGCTTGTCCAAATACCCACACTTGCGGTCTTTGCACTTGACCACTTGTCTACTTGCATGACATATTTCCTGCATTTGGCCCAAGTGTTTAAGTGGCTGTGAAGACCACAAGTGTGTGTTGAACATTTCATTACCTGATGTCCCATACTTATAATGATGTAAAAATGCAAATGTTTATGCAACTTTATTTTGATATCCAATAGGCCTACTATGCATTTTAAAATAAACTTCTAAATGTCTAATCACTAGCCCTGGTCTCTTTACCAGATGATACAACTTAATAATGGTGCTTCTAAAAAGCAGTTTCAAAAGTTGTCCTGATGTTCTCTTTGCACCAACAAAGCGTGCAAAACTTTAGATGTGATATCTAATTATTATTAATATTTAACTTGGAAAGGTTAATATTGCACTGGAAAGGTTTTTCTTGCGAGAAAAATCTTGCGAGACCTCAGCAAAAAATCTATCCAAAGTATTATGAGTGTGGATTTAATATGCATTAAAGGGACAGTTCACCCGAAAAAGAAAATGATTTCATTATTTACTCACCCTCATGTCTTTCCAAACGCGTAAGACTTTATTTTAAAATTAAGATAATTTTTATGTAATCTGAGCGCTTTCTGACCCTCCATAGACAGCAACACAACATTCACGTTAAAGACCTAGAAAGCTAGCTTAGTAAGAACATCATTAAAATAGTCCATGTGACATCAGTGGTTCAACCGTAATGTTATGAAGCTACGAGAATATTTTTTGTGTGTGCAAAGAAAACAAAAATAATGACTTTATTCAACCATTTCTTCTCTTCACACACACGTTTACGAGAGTAACACAACACATGCATGTGGTGCTGCTGACGCAGGAATAGCAATAGAGGCTATTTACACTAAGTGCAGATAGCTATAGATTCTATTTACACTGTTAAAATAGCAGGATTTTCTGCTATTTAAACTACTTATTGCCAATAGAGGCAAGTATCTGCACCTTGTAGTACATTATAAAACAGCATGCAAATTATCATTTTAATTCACATTTTTAAATGCATGCCACCTTATTGGGACAATAAATCCCTCCCTACACCTACCCTAACCCTCCTGATATTTTCTTTTCAACTCTTCTATTATTTCCTTCATTTTTATTGAAAATAAAGGCCTTCCCAATGTGATGTGAGATTTGAAAAAGGAGGGAAAAAAAGTTCGGCAAAAGGCAGATTCGAACTCGGGTCAATCGCGTCAAAGGTGATTATGGCATGCACTTTACCATCTACACCACTAGAGCTGATGTTTGACAATCATCTTTTGTAGTGCTGACAAGCCAAATCACTCGCTGGTGGGCGGAGTTAGTGTAAATAGCCTCTGCCAGCAAGGCGAAAATATCTTCTTTTCTGTTCAACAGAAGAAAGAAATTCATACAGCTTTGGAACAACTTGAGGATGACTAAATGAAGACAGAATTTTCATTTCTGTGTGAACTATCCCTTTAAATGCACGACCAGACGAGATTCAAATACAGATCGGCAACACCTCTGCGTTTACCTTCGTGCATGCGTATGTGTGGTCAAGCAGATGCAGCTGTTGTGTGTGTGTCAGTAATTAGATAATTAGTGCGGGTCTGAGCCCCTCCAGACGATCTGCCTGTCAGCCTGCATTGAACGCTCTGTTGCCCCCCTCAGACGTGCTGCTTAAGAGCTCCCTAATTTAATCACGGGCCTCATCAGTCCCCAGGAATGAATCAAACGTCTGTAAGCCCAACATGTCCACCGCTGTTTGACTGATTAATTCATATGACGGCAAACGGAATGTTCTGGCTTGTTTGTCATATTACCGCAGCCCAGAGCTCTGCCTCCCTCCGTTAATTGAACACTTTCTGGGCCTCCGGTTGGTTCCATCCGACACCCTGTGAGCGCATGACTTCAAAAGCCTCTTTTCATGATGCTGGCAGCGTGAGTTTCTAATTATGACTGTAATAAAAGGTAACTGTGCTCTGGCTGGAAACCGCTGCCAACTAGCCAAATCTGGCTATGGATGTCTCTCTCTGTGTCTGTCTCTTTCTCCAGCTTATGGCATCAGTGCCCCTCCTTGGCCAAGCGGCACACAATAGGAAGATAATTAGGAGAAAGGGAAATCCGCCTTGTGTATATTTATAATTGTAAGATCGTATAACTCATGACTTCCACAATAGCTGGCACAAGGGGGCTCCCAAAGGCCCCGTAAAACCTATTAGCCACTCTAACAGTGAAGAACACAGCGGCAGAGATGTCCTGTGATCCGTAATTGTGTAAGAGTTCTTTAGGGAAGGGCTGGAGTACAGGCGACATTGGCACAACAAACGTCGCACCATGCTAATAACCTCAAACTTGGCTTGATGTTCTTCAATGCTTTCTTGCAGGCCCTGCATGCGGATGTTCACTATTTAGCGTAGGCCTATGTTTTTGGCAGTTGAAAATCGTAAGTCTGATTGCTTAATCTCCTCAATAAAATGCAAGAATTGATGTATAAATCATATTTTAGCCAATGGCGTGGGCTTTGTGAAAAACAAACAAAAAATTATTTTCACTCCAAATTAAGAAAATTTAACTGAAATTAAATGGTTCAGTTTTGTTTTGTTCTCTTAAGATAAAACTTTTTTTCTTCAGCAACACACAAAAGACCTTCAGGATAACATTCACATTAAATATGTTGACTCATTAGTGCTGGGTAGATTACTTAACAAATTGTAGTCCATTACTGATTACAAATTGCATAACAGAAATTATAGTTTGTGACATAATCTATTGAATTACACATGTTTGGCAATTTATTCCGACTACTTTTCGATTACTTTTGACCTAAAATATTTTCCATTCTTTGTTATCAACATCATGAATTAAACGTTACATTACGCCAGGGTTCTCAAATGGGGTTCATGAATAAACTACAGGGGGGTTGTGAGTTGAAGAAAAGCTGGAAGATTTTCCAAATTTATAAAAGCAGTAAAAATTTTAGAAAGGAAAATTTAAGAGAGAAAAAAGCAGTTAGGGCAAATCAAATTATGAATAATTTACTGTTGTTGTGTAATTAATATAATCTATAAAAAGTAACTGTAATCTGATTGTGAGCATCTTAAAGGGATAGTTCACCCAAAAATGAAAATTCTGTCATTAATTACTCACCCTCATATCATTCCAAACCTGTAAGACCTTTGTTTATCTTTGGAACACAAATTAAGATATTTTTGATCAAATCCAATATTTTTGATCAAGTTTTTTGACCTTGCATAGACAGCAACGCAACTACTTCTAAAAATTCCAAGTCATCATCTCTGTTGAAATCTTCAGACATGTTTACGAAGACTGTTTTATGTACAGCGTGCGTCTCCTTCTGCTTGTAAACAAGGTGCAGTGCATCCGGGTTCTACAGCAGCAGCATACGCATGCGTCGTGGTACTTTCCGAAGATGAACAAAGGTCTTATGGTTTTGGGATGACATGAGGGTAAGTAATTAATGACAGAATTTTGCTTTTTGGGTGAACTATCCCTTTAAAATCTAATCTAATCTAATTACAACAAGTACTTGATTTTTGGAATGTGATTATGTAATACAGATTACATGTAATCAGTTACTACCCAGCACTGTGAATAATGTAATATTGCTAGGTATGTGTATAAGTTATGTTTTGGAGCTTGCAGGCTGTTTTTGCTGATCACCCATCATGTCTACAAGGATCAAGCTGGTCTACATACATCAATAACTCGCTTAACCAATTTGTGTCTGTAACAGAACAGTGTTGCTCATCAAAAACAGGAATTTAAATAAAAGGTACATCCAAAAAAATAAAGGTGTTGTTAACATATTTACTACTACTACAAATGATCAATAATTGCAAGTATGGCACTAGCAAGGCCATAGGTTTGATTCCCAGGGAATGCAAAGGAAGAAACATATACCTTAAATGCTATTTAATTTGCTTTGGATAAAAGTGTCTTCCAAAAGCACAGATGTAAAATTTAAATAGAAATCTTGGTGCAATGCACCTTGACTGCATAATGTACGTGCACGCCAATGATATTTGTGAGCTGCATCAGAGGGCAACATTTTTAGTGAGTAATGATTTAAATTCCAGTCTGTTTCATTACACAAAGTTATTATATGAACAGAAGGCTTGGAATATAGTGGACGAATCATATGCAATACTGTAATGATGACACTTTATTGTGCCTTGTCATTCTTTTAGGAGCTTGCATCATTGCATGCATCTCTAATACAAAAACTTCTCTAACATGAGGGTGAGTAAACGATGGCCACTTTTTTTATAGTCCCTTTAAACTGGTTCAATCTGGTGCTGTCCTCTCTGTAAAAACTCATATTAAGAGCATGTGCAGAGAAGGCTTGGCATATGCTTGTTAACAGTATTTTCTTCTCCTCATCCTCGCTAGGCAAAGGTCATCCGGACACTTTGTTCTCTAACAAAATGCATAGTAAGTCGACCACTCGCAATCGGGTCAGAGCGGCAATCCCTTCTCCTCTACAAATAAAGCCAGAGAGCTTAAACCTGTTACTGTCAGCTTCTCACCTGGATCACAATCTCTCCGGCACTCTGCGTGCAAACCAATTGCCTTTATGTTCTTTTTTTCCCACCGCTTACTGAGAGCTCCCAGGTAAAGTGGATGGCAAATGTAGCCTATAGAGTTACCGACGGCTAAGCCGGGTTGACGATCAGCACAATAGCGGCAGGTAATAACGGCACCAGCATACTCGGCCTTTTCCCCGGGCTTCATTTCCGAACAGCGGCTGCCATTTCACAGCTGTTAAGTGCTGCCTCTCTCTTTGTTGTGATTAGAGGTAAATTAATAGATGCCTCCCAGTAATCAACTTCCATTAGGGCTGTCACATGCTGGCTGTCAGGACGCCGGCTGCAGTGGACAGGGAATGTTCACCCTGTCACCGAGAAGCACATTAGCAGTGTCCTAAGCACTAGAAAGGGAAAAAGCGGCAGTTAGTGTACCGGTCATCGTGGGAAATGCATATAGAGTGGTCTTTAATTCACCCCATCATGTTCAAAATGCACTGTGAAATGTACAGGGGGTAGAATAATTGATTTTTCCTCTCTGTACAGAATCCAGATCCAGGCAGTTTAGGCATTTTGTAAGGGCAGAACGGCTCAGGATGACTGGTGAGGATGATCACAGAGATAACAAACATCTGAGACCCCTGAGATGACTGACTGCCAAATAAACCCACACCTCACCTTATTCACCTTTCACATGCCGTTTTCACTAGAATGAGTTAAGCTACCTTTTATTTACAACAAATAATGATGCCAGCATTTGATAGATGAATTATTAGTTTTAACATTCATTTTTTCTGAGCTGTCATGTTTAATGCAAAGGAGCTATTATCTAATTAATCATGCACTCATTTGCATACATTTCCAGAACAGAAATTTGAACATTGGATAAAACCTGAATCAAAATTCTTAGGGAACACTTTATTTTAAGGTGTCCTTGTTACACATGTTACATGTAATTACTATTATAATTATGCATAATTACATGCAAGTAACCCTAAACCAAACCCTAATCCTAACCCTAACCATATAGTAGTTCATTAATATTACGCAATACTTAAATGTATAATTACACTCTACTAAGGACAACTTAAAATAAAGTGCAACCAATTCTTGTTTCATTTTGTTAACATATTAGAGTTAAATGTCTTTTTATCTCTCCATCAAACAGAAAAAATACATTTTCAACATATTTTTAGGAATAAAATACCATTTAAATCAGGCATTTGATATGAACAAACAAATATCTACAGAATATAGATAGGACTAAAACGGTAAAGTTTGGTGTAAGTACTGCTGATGTGCAGCAGAAAAGAAAAACTCATTTTGAGAAAATGACCTTTGACTGACCAAGACATAAAAGGATAAAGTGTAATCAAATTAAAAAGTGTGTTTTGGATGTATTCTTTCCACCAGTCTGAAAAAGTCATGTCGTGGAAGAAAGATAATCCAAAATCTCAACATTTGAGTTGATGAAAAAACTATAGTTTTGCCTGTAACTAAAAACAAGAACAATTTAACAAACTATATTTTTACATTTTAAACAGTTATTTTAATCAAATATAGTAACACCTCCACTGATCTTATATGTAGTGTATGTAAATATATGTATTGTAAATGAAAGCAAAAAGAGGTGATTTGTTTTTTTAAGATGATATTTTAACCACCAGAAACACAGAAAAGTTCTTTCAATTTATATTTGCATTAAAACACTAAATACTAAAGATCAGAAGCTAATTCACATCAATATATGTATTTAAAAAAACATGTTTCAGAGTGCTTGACCACATGCACTTGCTGAAAACACAGGAAATGAGAACATGAATTAGTAGGAATTAGGAAATGGTTTTCATGCAGACCTGTAGAGATGCTTTAGTGTGGGTTGGCCGGCAGAATCTAATTTGTGAGGCCGGAGCAAAAAAAAAATAAAACAGTTGTTCACAATTGGTAGAATACACATGAAACGAGCCATTTCTGGGAAAATGAAGCAGACCTTGCAGATAATTGTGAAGAAAATCAGTTTATTTTCCAAATCAGAAAGCAACGGAGCAGCGTGAACAATTTGAAACGTTGTTGGTATTCTGGGAAAATCAGCATTGACTGTATCTTGAGATTTACACTTACGATTTGAGATGAAACAAATAATTTACGCATACGAGCAACAAGTGTGTTTACTTTCTGCACTGTTTGGATCCACTACTTATTTTCTTTTCTGAATAACACAGCACACCTCTGAGAAGCATATAATGAACTGCATTAAATCCATGCATCAATATTTATGGAAATACAGACAACGTTATTCAAAAAAATACGGGGCTGACACAGTGCGTCTGTTTGCATTATGGGTAATTACAGAAGGATTGGATGTTCTGCTGAGGCCGAGCTTTAGCAGGTATGCCGATATAAGGGATTGACTTTGCCGTTCCTCATTACGGCCACATATGGGAAACCCAGCTGGGATCTGAATTGGTGAGAGGGAGAGAGAGAATCGATTTCATTTGCAGGATTATTGAAGTCACTGAGATGCGGCGTGTATGAAACATAAAGTCTCATTTTCGAGTCCTCCGCAGAGGCAGGAGAATGAAAACGTATGGCTGTTAGGGAGTTATTTTCATGCCGTGGAACAATAAGGAAATTGGGAAGTTTACTAACTTCGGGAGAAATGGCCGACTTGTCTGCCTTGGATGGTAATTGTGTTCTATTAAGAGGCAGCTAGTTTATCTGAGCTGCGAGCTGCATAACACGCTTGAGATGAGAATGTGTTATAGATGCCGTCTCTAAGTAAAGTGACTCCAAATATGAAAGATAAATATTTGTTTTGAAAGGAAAGATGGAGACTTCAGACTCTCAAGTCCCTTATTCAAACTTTCTCATATGCAGTCAGTGGATTTTTTATTTGTTTTTAATTACTCAAGGATGCATTAAATTGATCAATAGGTTTCACATAAATGCTGCCCTTTTCAACTTTCTGTTCATCAAAGAATACTGAAAAATAAAATGTGTCATGATTTCCACAAAAGTATTAAGCAGCACAACTGTTTTCAACATTGATTGTAATAAGAAATGTTTCTTGAGCAGTTAATTTAGCATATTAGAATGATTTCTGAAGGATCATGTGACACTGAAGACCGGAGTAATGATGCTGAAAATTCAGCTAGGCATCATTACATTTGAACATATATTCAGTTGTTTTAAATTGTATAAAACCTTACAAACATTAAACTTTTGAAAGATATTGTTTTGTTTTGTACATAACTAGATGTTGATTTGTATGCATATAAATCCCCAAAATAGATATTTTACCAGTGCCCTGAGTATGAAATGATCTTATAATTTTGAGTGTGTTGTTTTTGGCGTCACAGCTTAGTATTTTTAATGATTTCGTTTTTTGATAGTGAGTAATTCACGCAGTATATTTGTTATTTTATTAGACATAAATAAAACAGTTTTGAATAGATGTGAATGGAAAAGCTGGCTTTTTGGGTCCAGATGTTGTAGTTCCAGCATCTGCCAGCAGATGAGACTAACCAGTCACAACTATACTCAAGAAACAGGAACTGATGATATGAATCTGAAAGGTATTGTAGACTTTGTTTGGAATCTGTAAGATGACATTGACATGAGAAGTGGAGAGAACTCGCTTTTTCCCATGACGTTTTAAATCTTACAGCTGGATCCTTCAGTCTTCTTCCCACTGTTCATCTGTGCATTCAATGCAGCATGTTGTGTTTCCCACAACCCTCGTGCATGTCCTCCGCTTCTGCCATAACTGCCTGATCCAAAGCTTTCAGAGAGTTCTGGTTTAGGTTGATGTCACCACACAGACCCAGCTGGGGCAGGAAATGATGTCACAGAGGGGCAGCTGAGAGCATTAGTGAGTGTAATGAGAATGGCATGGTGATGTAAGAAGTGGGCGGCCACATGGATCTTTCTGGAGCGCCGTCGTTCCCAATGAGCTCCCGTGGCCCGAATCATAGACAAGTTATTGCACATTCCTCTGTGTGTGAGTGTGTGTCTCCTTCACAGTTAGAGTTTGTATCTCATAATTTTGACCTTTTCTTCTCAGAATTGCAAGTTTATATCTCACAATTCTGAGAAAATGTCTGAATTATGATGAAAAAAGTCTGAATTGTGAGATAAAATGTCACAATTACTTTTTTTTAATCCCATGGTAGAAACTGGCTTCAATAAAGACATTTATATTGTTACAAAAGACTTCTGTTTCAAATAAATGCTGTTCTTTTGAACCTTCTATTCATCAAAGAATCCTGAAATAATTTGAACAGTTTCCACAAAAACACTATACAATAATAATCATAAATGTTCCTTGAGCAGCAAATTAGCATGATATCTGAATGGTCATGTGACACTGAAAACTGGAGTAATGATGCTGAAAATTCAGCTTTGCATCACAGAAATAAATGACATTTTAACACATATTTGTTACAATCGCCTTTTCAGCTAGAGGACACCCCATCCTGTACCTTTGCCATTCACCCCGGACCCTATTTCCCATAATCCTTTGCCTGGACTCATCAGATCTCATCATTAGTTTACAGCTGTCTCATATTAGGATGACTATAAAGATTGCACTCTCTCACACACACAGGTCTTATTATAGTTAGCCTGTATGTTTCATTGTCTCCTGTGTTTCCTTGCCTTGCCGTGTGATTTTGCCGTGGACTGTCTTTCTGGTTTTTGATTGTTTGCTGCCTGCCTTGACCTTTGCCTGTTGTTGAATTACTCTTTTTGCCTTGCCTTGGATATTGTTGTTTGCTGTTGTTTTACCACGCCTGTCTGACTACGCTCTTTATTAAAGCCTTGCATTTGGATCCAACTCCGTTGTCACGCCCGTTACATTGCAGTATTCAAACACCAACAAAAATAAAGTTTTTAAAGGTAGGGTAAGTGATTTTGGTAAGGCTGGTGTTACCAGTCTCAGACCTAGGGGATATCTGGGCCAGCAGCAAATGATACACAGGCGTTATGCACTGTGGATTGATGAATAAACTGTGAAAAACACGAGAGGACAAAAGTTACGTCTTTCCACAGTGGTAGTCAGTTTATTACTGAGCCCCATGCCGATCAAGGGGAAGTAAATCTCTCACGTCTTTCACTAATGCCCGATGCACCATCTATTGGCATGGCGGTGTAATGCCACAAAGATATACTGTTTTACCTTAATTAGAAAAGTTCTCATTTTGTAAAAATTAAAAAACAGGTATACATAAATACACATATATTGGGAGGGTCACTGTTTTCAGTAAACTCATAAATGGCATTTTCTCAACCCATTACACTAGTGATAGCAAGATAGCTTTGAAAGCATAAGATCCCACCCTCCCTGCAAATCACTCTCCAAAGCCACGCCTCCTCATGAACGCACACAGGCAGAGCAGAGACTAACCTGCGACACGATGAGAGACGGTGTTGGTGGAGGATTGAATGCAACATTGTCAGATTTCCTCATGTCTCATTCACTGGTGAGATAACATTACAGTACAAAATGCATAATATTACAACAATAGCGACTTTTATTCTCGCTGGAATGCACTGATGACGTATCTTGTCTGCGCAAACAGGGTGCGCAGAGGTATGCAAATACATATTTGACAGGCAGACAGGACAGCCTGTCGTAATGTTTGGACCGAACATTTTGATTGGACGAATATTTTGATTTGATAAAACAAAAAGACAAAAAGAAAACAGTTTGTTAGGTATTTTGTTAATGCAGTGACATTCATGATTATTCAGTGCAGCTTAAGTCAGTGTTATTTTAGCATTATTTATATACAATTCTAGGTTGTATTAATGTTTTGAATTAGCATTTATTTTTATGCCTTCGGTTTATTTTATTTTTTATTTTTAGCATACAGTAAGTCTATTATTTTAATATTATTTATTTACAATTATAGGTTTTATTAATGTTTTGAATTAGCATTTATTTGTATGTCTTCAGTTTCAGTTTTATTAATGTTTTTGTGCTTTTGCCATTTTTTACGCTTTTTAACATAAGTCTATTATTTTAATATTATTTATGTACAATTATAGGTTTTATTATTATTTTTAAATAGCATTTTGATGTCTTCAGTTACATTTTTTGTAATTTTATGTGCTTTTGACATTTTAAGCTTTTTTAGCATGAGCCATTTCAGTATTATTTCCAGTATGGTGTTATAAATGTTTTGAATGAGCATTTACAGTATCTTTATGTCTTTAGTTTATTTTTTAAGTAATTTGACATGCTTTTGATTTTTAATTTTTTTAAATATTACTATTTAGGTTTCAATTGTTTTTATTTCAGTTTCAGATTTAGTTTTAGTTCAGTTTGATAATTTTTATGAATTTTCAGTTAGTAATTTTAGTGTTTGTATATATTTGTGTGTGTGTGTGTGTGTGTGTGTGTGTGTGTGTAAAACTACTTACATCATAAATACCTGAAAAGAGGGATGAATCATGCTTCTGTCTAAAAATAGCCATGCCTCATTTCATTTCACTTTTTTTTATTTAAGAGGTTGGGGTTTAGTATGTGATGATGATGTGATTGATTTTAAAGGATGTGTTGGCTCAATGCAGCTGTGTGGTGTGTGTCTGTGTGTGAGCGTGTGTGAGAGAGCGAGTGTGTGTGTGTGTGTGTGTGTGTGTGTGTGTGTGTGTGTGTGGGAGTGTTTCATTTGAAAGACGCTTTGGATAAAAGCGTCTGCTAAATGACTAAATGTAATGTAATGTAATGTAATGAATATATTTTTATTTGATTTTAGCTTTATTTAGTTTTTGTTATAGATAACAATAATAAATGCAGGCTTAAGTCTCCAAAGACGTTTTGGGGCTACTATATTGAGAACTAGCTGAGTTTGTCTGTGGATAGCAGGTTTAATCTCCTCTGTTCATTCACCTCTCTGTGAATGAGGTAAGCAAGATAGACAGACATACAGAAAGAAAGAAAGAAAGAAAGAAAGAAAAAGAGGCAACTTGAAAGACTTGTGTTTTCCCTGTATGAAAAACAGAATGAAAAGTAGCATTTGTTTTGCCGCCTGTTCATTTCCCCCTGTAATGCGCACAATCAAGGCCAGAGAAGAGGCTAAATGTATTATACGTCAGCGAGTGGCACCACGCACTTGGCCGTGATCCTGCCGCTGTTGTCACTTTAGGTTATTTGAAGAGGAAAGTGCTTTAGCCAAAGACTGGAGCGCTTTTCTCTCTCCTTTGCATATGAAGTGGAGGCAGGCTATAGAGAAGCCAAGCTTAAACTGCTACCCTACTGAGACAGAGATACTCTTAGCTCTTCTGCAACTTTGCCTTCACACACTGGAGTGTCAATAGACTTACAACATGCACCAAAGTGTTGGCCAGATAGAGACCATTGTGCAATATGTGTGACAAGCATGTCTAACTGAGAAGTTTCATCACAATAAATAGGACGTTTGAGGTACTAATGCAGCTAATAATTCCTTCATTAACTGATTTATTTTAATTTATATTTTTTATTTGCTATACTGTAAAAAATAATCTGTGACATTTACGGTAAAATACCGGCAGCTGTGGTTGCCAGAACTTCACCATAAAAAATATGGTAGCAACATTTTAGGTTTTACAGACTTGACTTAAATTCACAATAAAATACCGTATTTCATTAACTGATGTAATGTTAATAAACCAACGTATTGAAGTACTAATATCTGTTTTGAACCATTGTAATGCACTGATAACCACCAAAAACTGGTGGTGATGATAAAGTCACATGATGAACCAAAGCTCATCACAAACAGCTTTTTTTACTGAAATAATGCAATAAACATTAATTTAACAACATTAGATGTAAGATTAAACCCTAATATACACAACTGATAAGAAAAAACTAAGATGAAACATGTTATTTCAACAATAAAACATAAAAATATGAAGTGTCATGCAGGGAATTGTCGTGAAGTGTCAATTTACGTTTTTTTACTGTAAATTATACAATGACTTTTTCTTTTTCGCTTTAAATTTTTTTATTTTTAACAGTATTTTACTGTAAAATTACATTAAATGTAATAAAAAAATGTCACCGAATATAGTATGGAAACTTACTGTTAATCAGTTAACATGTTTTTACTGTAGCATTTTTACAGTCTTTTACTGTTAAAATCTCAATCATTTGTTACAGTGTACCACTGGCTTTGCTAATGCCAATAATTATTTAACTGATTTAATTATGATTATAACTTATTTTGAATTTTAATTAATCTTTTTTTTTTATTTAATGCGTTCAAACCTGGCCCTCAATATGGCCATAGTATCAATAAAAAAAAGTTAAATGTAATTTAAATAGGCTATATTTGTGGCTGCTGTTTAGTTCTATATTACAGTGTCACACTGTTGGCTTAACAACGTCAACGTCAAAAATGGAAATTTGAAATTGTTGTGAGTAATTTAAGTTACTGTAGTATGAAATGTAATCTTAAAAGGTTACTAATTTAATAATTTGTGACAAGCGTGTTTCATTATAAAAAGTGGACGTTTGAAGTAATAGCCTACTACAAGTTTTGCTAGTAATCTTTCAATAATTGATTGTAACATCATTTTTTTTAATTATTATTATTACTATTCGACAAGCTATTTTTGAATGTAATTTATTCCTGTGATGCAAAGCTAACTTTTCTTCATTACTCCAGTTTTCAGTGCCACATGATTCTTCCAGTTTTATACTCTATAGATAGCTACTATTATAGTTTTTATTATTATATTAGTTCATAGTAATATTATTATATGTTTTTTTTTTTATTATTTATTATTTGGCATTTTCATTTTATATTTTGTTTTCGTTTAAATATTTTTTTATTTATATTTTATTTTTGGTTTTTTTATTAGCATCAAATTGTAATGGAATTGTTGTCTTGAAGTGACAACCATTTAAAATAAAATAAAAATGTTTTTTCAAAATGTACTTTATTCATTTAATTCTCTCTTACTTTAGTATTACTGATAAATGTGATCACTTTGACATTTTGTAATAGGGCCACCTGCAGGTCAAACAATGAATCTCACTTTTATTAGTTTATGTAATAAACTAATACTAATACTAGAAGTTAAGGTTTAGATTTGAGACTCTTTTGACTTGGGGAATTCTATCTTTAAATGATTCTTTAATTCAAAATAAGCCAAATTATAATTGTCGTATTTCTTTTTTAGAAAAGTGTTGAAAGTTCACTTAAAATGCTATTAATATTCATTGAATATTCATTCTTCGCTGTATTCTTGTAGTAAACCTATAGCTCTTTAACATCAAGAGCTGTTAAACTTTAGAAATGTCAAATCAATACAGCGATCCATGCAAGTTTGGACTAAAAACGTACTTTATCGCATTCTGTTTTCTTTAAGGCGAGAAATGTGAGTTTTATTCCATTTCTGAGCCAGTGAGTCCCACACAAACAATCTCTGACATGGATGTACCATTGATTTCACATTCACCCATCCAAACTTAAAGAGACGATGGGATTGTGTGTGAATCCTCAAACCTGTGTGCAACCCGACTCTGTCAAACAGACACCAGCTCCTCTCTCTGTAAACTGCCGAGATTATTCACTCAACAGGATCTTTCTCCTTTCATCCGCTGAAGCGCAGGCCAATCCGTGTGCTGACAGCCCTGTGATAGTATACAGATGGAAATAAGCAGAAAGAGTGGCTCTGTTTGTTATGCCGCTGATAGATGCTTGGCATTCATCGCTCCTTGACATAATTCACCTGACCGGGAGGTCAAGCGTATAGTCAAAATCCAAACATAGGAGATATAAGGAGGCATTTAGAATGCACAGTTTAAGTATATGATAAAATATTACCTATTTCAGATTAAGATTTTTGACATTTACTTTAAATGTTCAATCTCACAGGAAAGAAAGATTCTGACGTTTTTTTATACTGATTTTGAAAGAAGTCTCGTCAATGCTGTGAAAAACTAACAATGTGAAAATGATTCGAATTTAAAATATTTGAATATATTTTAACATGTCATTTATTCATGTGATGCAAAGCTGAATTTCCAGCATCTTTACTCCAGTCTTCAGTGTCACATGATCCTTATATTGATATTTTAGTATCACTGCCATGCCTTTATAGCTTATATTAATATTTCGAATTAGTTTTCATTTTAGATTTTCTGTTTTCATTTTAATTTTAGTCAAAAATGTTCTTTGTTTTTGTCATTTTTATTCATTTTAGTTAGTTTAGTGCATTTTGGATTAAATGAAAATAAAAAGTAATATCTTGATTTCAGTTTATTTCAATGACACTTTTTGTTTGTTTTTTGTATTAGTTAAAAATAAATACTCTACAACTTTCAGAAATCATTCTAATATCCGGATTTGCTGCTCAAGAAATGTCTTACTTTTTATCATTATCAGTGTTGAAAACAGCTGTGTTGATACATATTTGAAATCGAAATCTTTTGTAACAGTATACATGTCTTTACTGCCACTTTACTGTCCCTTGCTGAATAGAAGCATTTCTTTATTTAAAACAGCATCTTCCTCACCCCAAACTTTTGAATGGTAGTGTTTGTTAGTGATATGTACCATTTTTTAGGCAAATGAAGGAGTTTTGATATCTGTCCCCTCTTTACCTTAAGTTGTCTGTGTTCTGCATTATCAGATATTTTCTTTTTTCCAGAATAGATGATGTCCTCCTCTTTAAAAGGAGGGTGGAGAGGAGGCCTGATTCATGTCGTACACACTAGCAGGCTATTATGCATGGAGAATTGATTGCTGAAGCGCCATGGCTGCCGTTGGATCTTGATGGTGCCGCTGAAATGTCACCTTACTGATGTTACAGTGTGGGAGATATTAAAGCCAGCCAGATTCAAAGACTTCTATTTGTTTCTGATCCACTCCCACTGTGTGCTTGAGGAGGACACTGATCATCTGAGTTTATGTTTTGCCTTCTGATGGTTGGTCTCTTATCTGCTCAAAACAGTGGACCAGCTTTTGTCACCGCATTGAAAATTTCCAGTTGTATCGTCCATGTCTTTAAAATGGAAATCCAAATATAGAGTAGTTTTGCTTTCTTCTTTTCTACTTTTGAAGACGTAATTAAGATTGCGTGTGCATATTTATGCCATCGATGGAACATTTAACAGCCCAGGCCTAAAGCTTGTCATGTGTTGTCATACATTACAACGAGGTTAAACGCATTCAGATTATAAGTAGAGGATAATAGTTGGGAATTTTATAACATACTGCTGTGGTGACAATATGGTGCAATATGAACATCTTTGTGCATATGTGCAGTTTTATAGAAGTATAGTTCATCATAGTGCATTGAATTTAAATGAATGTTTAACATATCAAAAAAAGTATATGTTGGTGGTAAAATGGTACAGTAATGGTATCAGATTGGATGATTACCATATTCATATACCATAGCATTTACATTATATCAAGAAAACCATGGCAATCAAAAACATATTAACAATCATGTTGTTTTACAATAGTTTTACCTTTATTCTTTTTATTTCATCATGTCCAGAAAACATGGTATTATCATGATACATCTGTTACAGTTTTTTTCAACTGCTTACACACCAAATCTTTACTTGTCACACAATTTCTGAAACCTGACACTCAAACAGCAGAACCACACACCAAATCTGCAAAACCATACGCTAATTTTTGGCCTTTTACTTTTTTCAATTTCAAATTTCAAATTTTTCAATTTTTCAATCAGTTTTCAATTTCATAAAACACTTTTTGCAAAACACAACACACAATTCTCTATGTAACACACAAATATCTAACAGGAAGTATCTTGATTTCCTTTTTCAAACACAACCACTCAAAATGCCACACTAATTCATCAGCGCCTCACACTAACTCCTCACATGTGCAAACACTCATTGCTTTACTTAACACCAACCAATCATGGCTTTAGAATAGGCCTATAAATAGGCCAAAGGTCAAGTTATAGGTTTTGAACAATGGATGCAAACAATGCAGACAGAGTAAGGGGAGTTGAAGAGAGAGCCAGAGCCAGAGCCAGAGGAGGAGTTCAAAGAGGAGCAAGAGGAGGAGTTGGAAGGGGAGCAAGGAGAGGAAGAGGACGAGTCGGACAGGGAAGAGGAGGAGGACAAAGACCAGGAACAAGAAGAGTGGTCTCTGATGATATTAGGGCTACTATCATTGATCATGTGATCAACCATGGTCTAACAATGAGAGAGGCTGGACAGAGAGTCCAGCCTAATTTGAGTCGATTTACAGTGGCGGGTATAATTCGAACCTTTAGAAATGATAACCGGTATGTAACAATTTACTGTAATGTACATGTTCTAATGTACACATAATAGCTATTTCAGCATAACATCTGGTATACTATAATACATTTATTTTGGCACCCATGCATCCATTTACTGTAGTGCACTGCACAATTGGTCACAGTCTGGTGGGTTTTCATACTGTACAACAGTACAGCTCAATGTAAGACATTCTGACTAAATTGTATAAAATGGAATGTATTATGTTACAGTTTATAGCACACACTCGCACTATTCTTGAATCTTCTACGGAGTAGCAAGGCGACGGTTTCATGGTGGGCAAGGTCACAAGTTCACTGAAGAGCAAGAGATGGCTATCGTGAATTTGGTTTTGGCCAATAATGCTATAAGAATTCATGAAATATGCAATCATATGATGCCACAATTTTTGCTACAATGCTGTGAGCCCTTCAACAATAAATCGTGTCCTCCAGAGAAATCAACTGAGAATGAAACCGCTGTATAAGGTCCCATTTGAAAGGAACTGTGACAGCGTCAAAAACCTTCGACATGACTTTGTGGAGGTATGCATACAACACTTTCTCCAATATATCAGACTTGCACCTACCAAGTCAAGCTACTGGGTTGTGCCAATACTGATCTACATTTTAGTTTGTCTTTTACAGAGAATTTTGGAGATGGATGCCCATGCTATCATCCATGAATACATTTGTGGATGAGGTGGGCTTCAATCTCAGCAAAACCAGAAGAAGGGGGAGAAATGTCATTGGACAAAGGGCCATTGTCAATGTCCCTGGACAACGTGGCGGAAACATTACAATGTGTGCTGCAATTACACAGAATGGTGTCCTGCACCATCATGCCAGACTTGGCCCCTATAACACTGATCACATACGTTTTCTGGATGCTGTTCATGATATGCTTGTTCAAGGTCTGCAGAATGAAGACCAGGCAAGATTTGTCATCTGGGATAATGTCAGCTTTCATCGCGCCCATCAGGTCCAAAACTGGTTTGTTACTCATCCCCATTTTTCTGTTGTCTACCTGCCTCCATATTCACCATTTCTAAACGCTATAGAGGAATTTCTCCACACGGTGCTGGAAAGTGTATGATCATCATCCCTATGTCAACATGACACTTCTCCAGGCAATGGAGGAGGCATGTGGAGACATTGATGCCGCCTCCATCCAAAGTTGGATACGCCATACAAGGAGGTTCTTTCCACGGTGTCTGGCAAGAGAGAACATCGCATGTGACGTGGATGAAGTATTGTGGCCGGACCCAGCCCGGAGGAGGGATTGAGCCTAGATGCACCCAAACATCTCTCTCTCTCTCTCACACACACACACACACACACAATTCCTTTGGAATAATCATCTTTTTTCAAAATTATATTTGGATTCTGTCCAACTACACATTGGTTTTTTTTTTCTCAAGTACTGTATTCACAACCACAAATGCTTACAGTAAAAAAAAAAATTTAAATAGTTTGGTTTCAATCTGGCTTTCGTGTTTACTGTGAATTTTTCAAAATCTCTCTGACAAGTACTTTCGATCTTGTACAGAAATGTCCATAAGCGCTCATGAAAGAAGAGCTTTAGGTTTTGAATTACGGTGTATATGACATAGCCAAAAATATATTATGGCAAAAGTGTTTGCAACGTAAGACAGATGTTTGCTTTTGAGATGTGTTCGTGATCTTTTGAATGCAGTGTGTCATTTTGCAAGAGATGGGAGGCATTTTGCATTTTGTGCGTGCAATTCTTGGATTTGTTAAATTTTGAAAAAAAAGAGGTAGTTTAGAAAATGTGTGCAAGCAGTTGAATAAAATTAAGATTTTGATCAGGTTCCTCAAACACGCCCTCAGGATGACGTAAAAGTATTTAAAATAAAGAATATAACTTGCACTCTTAAAAATAAAGCTGCTTAAAAGGTTCTTCACAGCGACGGCACAGAAGAACATTTTTGGTTCCGCAAAGAACCATTCAGTCAAAGGTTCTTTAAAGAACCATCTCTTTCTTACCTTTTTGTAATCTGAAAAACCTTTCGCCAGAAAGAACCGTTTGGACTGTGGCGACTACGTGATATGTACTATGGATGTCAATGGCTACCATTAGCTGTTTGGTTACCCACATTCTTCAATATATCTTTTGTTCAACAGAAGAAACTAATACAGGTTTGCAACAACTTTGAGGGTGAGTAAATGGTGACCAAATTTTTATCTTTGGCTGAACTATTCCAACTGAGTGGATGAAACAATGCTCTCTATGACTCTACACTCTTAAAAATAAAGGTGCTTCAAAAGGTTCTTCAAGCGATGCCATAGAAGAACCATTTTTGGTTCCACAAAGAACCAATCAGTCAAAGGTTCTTTAAAGAACCATCTCTTTCTTACCTTTTTGTAATCTGAAGAACCTTCTTTCGCCACAAAGAACCTTTTGTCAAACAGAAAGGTTCTTCAGATGTTAAAGGTTCTTTACGAAACCATTTAGACAAAAAGGTTCTTCTATGGCATCGTGAAGCACCTTTATTTTTAAGAGTGTATGCTCCATCAAAACAGCACTAGATTGGCTGAAAGAAAACACCAACAGATTTTAGTCAGTAAGAAACACCATATTGACCTGCGGCGATGGCAACACTGTGGCTGATGCACACCACATGTGTTTAGGTTGGGAGTTTTACCATAAATGATATTAGTCTTAGCACAACATGAAGCAAGAGGAGCCAGCACGTTACATGGATCAGGACAGCTACTGTGTGATGGGCGTCTGTGTGGGAGGCTGATGTCATGATCTGTCACGCGCTTCGTTTCCGGACAATGGAGGCGGCAGCTGCTCACCTCACCTGCCACATCCCGTACACAGCTGTCTCTAACCGCCATCCAAAAACACATCAAAATCTGCCGCTCTTTATTTTTGGCCTTATGCCACTTTTATTGTTTAGAGAGTGGATTGACACCAACACACGCCAGACTGGAACCTGCATCGCCCACATGAGCACCACAGCACAACATGTTAGAACAGAAATGGTGTAGGTTGATGTGTAATAATTAGAAGTTGAATTTAATTAATATGTAAAGCAGTAGTTAAAATACGAGTAAAATGATGCCGTTTTTGTGTAGAGTTTTGCAGAAAACCCTGAGCAAATTGGAATGTGTGTGCAAACAGGTGAAATGTGTTAAAAGTTTCGAGAACTGTATGAATGGTTCGGAAAATTGGGCCAAATGAATCAGTTCTAGTGTGTAAGCAATCGAGAAAAACTGTAATGCACATATCATTTGAAAAATCTTTCTTATTTATTATTTTATCTCATTTTTATTTTATGAAAAAAATAATACTGTAATGCAAAGTTTTTATTGATATTTTTGAATTCAGCATCATAATATTATGTAATTTTTCAGCATACACCATTAATTGATGTTGATAATATAGCTCAGATAATTTAGTCTTAATTTAGATTTACATTTACATTTTTCTCCTCTGTGGATTTCTCCCATAGCCTTAATAAGGATTTTATTTATGCAGCGATAAATTGCAGAAATATTCCTGGCGATTTATAGATATGTACTCTTGTGCAATTAATAGCATGTTCTCCCCGTAGCCGTGGATTATCCCACTCTCTATTGCCCCTAAAAATCAATAGAAAATCATTAAACAGTTAAATAGGTCCTCAAGCAAAAGCCCTGGCATATTCGACACCTCAAGCTGATTGAACCTGAGGGGCCAGGTTTCTGAAGATAAGCTGAGAGGATCGGCCCAGCTGGTCGGCACCACTGTCAGCCGCACGACACTCTAATAATCCTGCCGTATTTGTTACACCCTCCTCAGAGCGGTGGCCCCCATAGGGCCCTGCTTCAGGTCTGCATGTCATCAGCATGCTGTGTTTGAAGATAGGCCCTGTGTGTTATTATGATCTAATGAAAGCAAAAGGAGAGTGGAACCTTTAAATCCCACCGGGAATATTACAGTCTACAGGCCGCGTACAGTCTATCTCTGTGCACCCAAATGGTCTGGAAGCGGCGAATGCATTTGAAATCATGTCATATGTGTGTGTGTGGGAAAGGCATATTAACATATGCATGGGACCGACGTGCAAGTGTGATACAACTTTAATGCAATGCACTTTCTTTTCTGATTTTGTATGATTTATAGGTACTGTACGTAATTTTTTGACTGTACAAAAAAATGTTAATACAATAATACATTTGCAGATATTTAGGAAACATGCTAAGTTCACATACTTGTTTCAAGTATGCTACAGCCAGTTATTCCACTTTGAAATGTGTGTTCCGTGTCAGAATGTCTGTTTTTGTTTTGATCTGTGTGATTTCACCCATTGCTAATTTACCCATTCAGATTTCGACACCCCAGGTTGCCAGTTGGTGGAAAACACAGCGTATTGCAGCCATGGAAACAATGAACTGGAGTAAAGCTGGGCTCACACTACAGGAACTGATTATGAAATCTGCCAGAGGAATTTATCATGGAATTATCAAGCCAGAGGAAGCTCCTCACATGATCTTACACAGCAGATAATCATTGACGTTTCAATAACTAAAGCTTACATATGTTAGCTAGCATGCTAACAGCTCTCCACACTCACCTTTCACTAAGGCGATTTCACCCCAGCGCTTCTCTTTGTCCTTATGGTTGTGGTACATTTTCAACAAATTTTATACAGACAGATGTGTTATTGAAAAACTTACACAAGCAGTTTTCTCCATCTCCACTATCCAACAAACCCGTACAGCAGCTTGTTTTGGGGTCGCGCATTGGCTATTATGAAAGTACTGATGTAATTGTGATCAATCTGATTTGAAATATCAAATATCAAACATGTTTGGTATGATTGGGGAGTCCCCATTTTGTGTGCGAGCAGACTGGGAGGTGCAAGATTCGATCTGTAAAAGCCTCACATTACCAGATAATCCATGCCGATCATCAGAACCGATTCTCAGATTCTCAAGAGGGGAAAACAGGGGATAAATTGGCCTAAAACTCCAGTAGTGCAGTTTAAGAGATCACAGATTCTACCCGATCAAAAAAACATCGGCATCCATCTAAAAAGCTATGTGATGACATATTAAAATGCGGATAAATGAACTAATCAACTTAGGCCTACTTGTAAAGGCCAGGACACCAAGCAGACAGTTGGTCACTGACCATCAGCGAGTGTCTGTTGGGTTAGTTTTTTTGGTGTGTTCCACACGTCGGCTCTTGTTGGGCTCAATTCGATGGCAGTTTGCCAGATTCAACATGTTGAATCGGTGTCAGCACCATCGGAGCAAGTGAGAACTCAGATTAGATGTTCAGTTTAGCGAACGAGTCAGTGCTTGACAATTAAAACGAAAGTGATGAAAACGAGCGAGTAAATGAGGCGGCACAGACAGAAGGCTGTTTTAACGTTACGTGATCTTTCCCAAGCATTCCAATATGCGACTATTTTCATAGCAGCATGAGCTGCTTAACATGACGAAAGTTATCAACACAACTGATAGGCCTATTCAAAATGGTAAGCAAACGCTGCTTTAAATTTCGTATATCTGCGTATCTCTCATATATCCTTATCGTATATGTTTCTCCTTTTGAATGACGAATATATACTATTGATAGCTGCTGATATAGACAGCTAATTCCTCTCACGAGGCACGGAACGCACGTGTTAGTTTGCAATCGGCTGTATTCTGAGTGGTGTGTTCAAGGCAAGCGCAATTTTTTGGTCCAGATGCTGCCGACACGAGGTAACAACACTGTCGGGTTTTGTCGCCACTAGCTGTTTGAAGTTGGCTTGGTTTGTCACCTAACCCTAAACCTACCAATACTAGGGGGGTAGTAATCTGGCGGGGGTCAGAATTGGGCACAAGGCTTGTCGCTTTCCAGTGCTCGTTCTTGTTGCGTGCCATCAATCTAGCAACTTGCACGAGTGTCAAGTCTGAGGAGGAGCGGGATAATTTTTTATATATTTTTATTTTGACTGCAGTACCTATTGCTAGTGGTTGACCACTAGCTGACAATATTACATACTGCAATGTTAAAAGAAATGGACTCAAAGCTCTTGGCAATAGATGCTGTAATGGCAATAAATTACAATAAATGTCATCGTTTTTAAAATGACACGATCTGGATTGTCCATTATGATCACTGTACTGCAAATTAAAACGCTAACTATGAAAGAAATATCGAAAATATTGCAGTTAGAAGTGCTTGCTAAGTTAAGCATTAATATTTTTAACAAAAATGTAATAAATAAATAAAAAATAAACATACCATATTAAAGAAATTTTATAATTCATCTGACAGCATTTGCGAACATGAATGACTCCTCAAATAGAACTTGAGATGGGCTATTTTGACCTGGGCCACCAAGTAACCACCATAGCAACCATTTAGAAACTATTTAGCAGCATTATGGTGGAAATAAAAGCAAAAGCAAACATCATGTTATCTGATGCAGATGTCACAACATGTCTGTAACCCAAAAAAGTGAGGTCTCCTTGTACATGCACACCCCTCCAGAAATTTTTTTTTTTTTTTAAAAAGAAGCAAAAAAGGAAGTGTTTATTTTCATGTTTACACCGTTTCATATTCACAGGGCTGGTAACAGGATTACTCAGTGACAAACAAGAATTTGTGGACTTCCTGCATCTGTTGGTTGCCTTCTTTAAAGGAAGAAAAAATCCTCAGTATTAAAGAATCCCCAGTGGTTACATTCCAGAAGCCCCTCAGGTTTGAGAGGGAACCTCTGTGCAGCGTTAGATAAAGCTGCAGTCTGGAGAGGGTCTGGCAGCGGCACGGCTGCATGCGGTGGAGGGCGATAGATAATAATGCACGTAGTTAAACTGCACTTTGGCTTCTGCATTACTCAGAAAGTCACATCCCAGATCCGTATATCAGATCACTAAATCAGAAGGAAATAAAGAGTGAGAGTCAGAAAGACGTAAAGAAGAGCTGTGTTTGCTGCCAAAACCAGATGAAAGGCTCTGTACACTTGTTCACATCCCTTGTTATGCAGTTGTTCTGTGCAGATTTTCTGCTGTAAATCTGCTTTGCATCACTGCTTTTAAGCTCTGTGTTTGTGGGACATGAGGCCTCCAAGAGTGCCAGAGATGCACCATTTTAAAAGTAAAGTTTCCCTGACTTCTTCCTTAAGTCCACACGTGGTTAACTGGAAACAGACCGTATGTGGAAGTTTCAATCTGCTCACGTTTCCTTTTCGCTCCATGACTGACGCTGCTGAACGTCTGTTGAAATGTTGAGTCTTTGCAGCCTGATGTCATGCTTGTTGAGTTGTAAATCAGAGAAGAGAAAAGCAGAATCGTTTAAATAGATTGGCCTTAAACTAAAAGTCAACATGAAATCTCTATTTACTTTGTGATACCCAAGTGTCCGAGCCATAAACTTTAAACATGGAGGTGGAGGGATCCATTGCTGTAGTGACTGTTAACGTCTGCCTGCAGTCACTAATGGTGTTACTTAAAACTCATCTTTGGTGATCAAAATGACATATGTAAACATTTTTCCCCATGAAAGTGATTTCTTTATGTCTTAAAATGGCTTGAATGATACTCTATACCATTACCTCATTCAGTATATGTGGAGTCTCTTATTAAAGAGATAGTTCACCCAAAAATGAAAGTCTGTCATTAGTTACTCACCCTCATGTCATCTAAAACCCCTATGACCTTTGCTCATCTTCGGAACACAAATTAAGATATTTTTGATGAAATCAGAGAGCTCTCTGACCCTCAATAGACAGCAACGCAACTACCAAGTTAAAGGCCCAGAAAGGTAGTAAAGACATCGTTGAAATAGTCCATGTGACATTTCAGTGGTTCAACCATAATTTTATGAAGCCACGAGAATACTTTTTTTTGTCTGCAAAGAAAACAAAAAAAAGAGTTTATTCAACAATTTCTTCTCTTCTGTGTCAGTCTTCGACACTCTTTCATGACAGTACCACGACACATGCGTGTGCATTCCTCTGCTTGCAAAGCTCGCCGGCTCCTTCCTGTGGTGCGTAACGCTGAAAAAAAAAAAACTTGTTGTAAATAGAAATCTAAAGCCAGTGGATGAAAAGCCCTGTCCCGCAAGTTGACGGGATTGGTCAAATGTCTGTAATGTAGAAAATGGTTTGACTTTGAGCATATGTGACCTGTGCTGGCTAAATGAAATGGAACGCGCACAGGCTCATTTTGAGCTACAGACAAAAAAAGGGGAAAATGTCGATAACGGCGCTTCTGCTAGCACGCAATCCAATATATTCACATACCGTATACACAAAATTACTGTATTTAAGTAAGCTATTCACGCAAACATATTGGCCTGGTTTCACAGAAGGGGCTTAGACTAAGCCAGGATTAGGCCATAGTTCATTTAGGACATTTAAGTAATTTTTATAAATGTGCCTTAGAGAAAACATTACTGGTGTGCATCTTGAGACAAAACAAAGGCACTGATATATTTTAAGATCAGTCAGTGCAAGTTTCTTTCAGTTGAAACAGCTCAGACTTACATTTTAGTCTGGGACTAGGCTTATGCCTTGTCTATGAAGCCGGGTGAATCTGTTATGCCTTAAGTGAACGTTTGGGGAACTGTTGGGGAAAAACACCTGATGTGTAGCATTATATTAGATCCGTGCGCATTACAATAGGTCTTAATATATAGACCATCTGTCTCATTAATGTTAACCTAACAATAAAAGAAAGGTCGCTGCTCTTGATTGAACTGCTTTTGTAGTTTTAATAATCAATT
>NW_015505339.1:1798786-1799434 GCF_001515645.1 Sinocyclocheilus grahami | reverse complement strand
ATTATTAATATAGTAATTCATATTAAGAAAGGAAGTGGAGGAAACGATGCAACGTTGCTGGTGATTTTGCTTTGGAACCTTCAGAAAACTTGATTTTTCTCGGAACTGACTTTGCCGACTTCGTTGACTTCTAACAGGTGTAGCTCAGCCATTTTTCATCCGATTCCAATCATGTATACATCATTTTGAAGGTCTTTCGAGAAGGTTGAGAAGGTTCTTTCGAGAAGGGCGGGAAGGTTGAGAATGTTAAAATAATAATAATTAATTTTGCCAGCACAGGTCACATTTTAGTAAAAACACCAGGCAGACATGTAAAGAACGGATGTCTTTATTAGTTTTTCCCATATCATCTAGGCCTACATCGCTTTCTCTTGCTGCTACAGTCATATGTATTTATTTAGGCTTTAATACATTTCCCTAAGAAATAGGCAAGAATGAGCCTGGTGTCCTCTATGATTCCTCTGCTATCTGACAACAAAGCACATGAATACCACAAACTCGACTTAAGAAGTGGGAAGTACAAATCTCTCACAGCACGTGAGGGCAGCATTACTCTACTAAATTCATGAGTGAATGTTATGCCAAAATTTTGCCTGTTCTGCTGCTTTCAGTCTCTCTCCTGGGACAATTTTCTTAGGTTTTTTTTTT
>NW_015505339.1:1784567-1798113 GCF_001515645.1 Sinocyclocheilus grahami | reverse complement strand
TCAGTGCATCTTAACCAGCGTGAGCGGCTGCCAGCAGCGGGTATGCTGAGGATTGTGCACAGATGGTTGAGCCTGTGTTTCCAAGCCAAATCCCTCAGTCTTACCAGGGTTACCTGTTTTACAAACAACTTTAATTGGCATTTTGTATTTACAACACAGGCATACTATAAGCTTCTGGGTTAAAGAGTTGGGGAAATAATTAAATAAAGGGAAAATAAGCTACATGTAGGTTTAGCTCAGTTGATCCCAGCTTCATATGTTGGTAATCACCGCTGCCTGCTGGATTTGCACACAGGCACGCAACAAACAGGCCGCTGATGTGTGTATCATCCACTGCTGCAGTGCATTCTCTGGACTAATGCATTACATATCAGGGTCTCAATGCAGAGATGTGCAAACCTGAGAGAAGTGTCCAAAAATGGAAACTCTAGATGCTTTTTTTGTAACTGCTTGAGACTTGTACTTTGTTGAGTCTTTATGCAGGGTTTAGATCATTTTGCACTGGAGACGATTTTTTAAATAATTTGTAAAAATTTGTCAAAATCCTTCATCTTCCAGTCCTACATCACATTAATTATTACATTTCCTTTTAAATTATTGGCCTCCAGTGTCAACATTTCTGTTGCTCATTAATGATGACACTGAATGCTGTTTCAGGCCCATCAACAAGCCAGTTAAAAATACTATGCCTGAAACTGCAATTCAGTGGTCTATATCGTCCTCTAGAGGCCGAAGAGCTGCATTTTCCCAAAATTATTATTATTATTGTTATTTATTACGAACATTATATCAACCAATAAAAGCAGTTAACATACAAAAAAATAAAATAAAATAAATAAAATAAAAATAAAATTAAAAAAATTCTAATAATGACAAAACAAATAAAGATTAAACAGCTTACAAATTTAAACTGTTTTTAAAGCCTTCTCATTACATGAGTTAGAAAAATTCCCATATAATAATGCTGTTTTTTAGCAAGCAAAACATAAAACAGTGGCTTCTGAGATGAGAAATACAATTTTTAAAGGAGATTAAGTACAATTAGTTTTTCTAAATGCACTTTTTTTCTTTATTGACAAGCCCAAACTAAATATTTTCCCATAGTAAAGAAAGATCTTTATCAATGTTCTCAATAACAAATCAAGAGAGGTCTTTCTACAACAATTTAGGGTAATGGCAGTGCCAAAATAAATGCACTATAGTCTCTGGGTGCTGTTTGCAAAAAGAACAGTTTGTATCAATATCTTTTTTGTATTTCTTTAAGAAAGTGTTAACAGGATATATATGATGGATAATTCGAAAGGAAACTTCTTGTATCTTATTATTAGTAATAAAGTATATATTTGGAATCAGCCAAACTTTCCTCCAAGCAATACCAGAGACAAAAGCATTCCAATAAACCGTTACATTTGGAATTTATACAAAATCATTAGCATTTTCACCTTAATACCGGCCCTAAAACCTTACACAGTGACATTGTTCCGTTTTAAAAACAATTTTACTTTTAATCTAAACATAAATTCATTAATTAACCCAAGTAAAACTATTCAAACATTTACATTACTCTATGTGGCTTTAAAAGCCATTTGTAACTGTATACAACTATAGAATATTCACTTACATATTCACACACACACACACACACACACACACACACACACACACTCTCTCTCTCTCTCTCGCATCTGAAATTTTCATCTAAAATTAGCATTTTTATCAGGCTCCTAGGTTCAGTAATTTTACTCTAATGTCAAACGTATAGGCCCTTTTCTATGCACTTAAAGTGAAATAATTGAACATAAATATAGGAGCCTGATAAAATGCTTATTTTAGAAGAAAATTTCAGATGGCACTTAGAGGCTTTTGCATCTGAACTATATATATATATATATATACATAAGGGAATTACATAAGGGACCCTTTTATTCAGGTATCATTAATGTAATCCATTTGGCTATTTGTTGTAGTTTCATTTCCATAACTGAAAATAAATCTGTAGTGTATGTTTTCTGGTTGAAGGGTCTACATTTTTCATCTCTATGATGACTATTTATAATAAACTAAATGTTTACACTTCAGATATTGACATATATTACACGATCCTATTTTAACAATAATACAAAGTACATGTTTACACATACGGATGTAATAAATTAAATCACCGCCATTAAATACAAGAAGAACTAAAAAGAAGACTTTTATTTTGCCTGGCAGTTCCCCAGAAGTAACCAGACCCGGAAACGCCTTTTAAAATAACTGCGTCGTGTGTGAGTGGGGTTGCATTGCGTTGCAGACCGTCACAGGCCTCGGACTCGCAGTCATGGCTGGTAAAAGAGCTCTGGTGATTCTGGCGAAGGGCGCGGAGGAGATGGAGACGGTGATCCCGGTGGATGTCATGCGCAGAGCGGGGGTCTGTACGGCACTCTTCCATTGAGCTGTGGAGCTCGCGCGAATGCAGTGCTGTTGTGTGCAAGTCTGTAGGCAAATAGTTATGTGTGTGCAGGGCATAAATGCATCTGAATTTCTGCATTTGTCTTTGTAAAGTGTCTGTTGAATGTGCAACGGTCGGTATATGGTCACATACTGCTGCCAGACTCTGAGCTGCCAGTGTGTAAATGCCAAAGAGCACAGAGTCAACTGGACTCTGACATTACATAATCAGAGATTTTATACTTTATACTTTTATTTAGCAAGGATGCATTAAATTGATCAAAAGTGACAACACATACATTTATAATATTGCAAAAGATTTCTATTTCAAATAAATGCTGCTTTTGATCTTTCTATTCGTCATAGAATTCTTAAACTTTATTCATAACAATAAGAAATGTTTCTCGAGCAGCGAATATTTAGAATATTATGATTTCTGAAGGATCATGTGACCCTGAAGACTGGAGTAATGATGCCGAATTTTGTGCCCTACTGTACAAATAACTGACTTAAAAACATGTTGAACAGGGGTTAAATAATTGTGATATACCTGTAAAAAGTGAAAAAGGAAATATACAACTAATCTGTTAGTTCTAATCTGCTTTTTAATAATCCCCCCCCAAAAAAAACTGGAATTTCAGAAAAGCTTACATTTGAAATTATTGAATTAAATTATTATTAAACTGTTGCAGTATGTGGGGGGTTGAATCATTTTAATTGCAATTTTATATATGTATGTATAAACACACACACACACACACACATAGATAGATAACTTCCACATTAAAACATAGTATCAAATGTACAAATATACTGATTGAGAGAAGGGAAACATAGTAATATATATACACGCACACACAAAAGCAGATATGCTCATTTCCTGGATATTTTTTTCTCTCTCCCATAGATTGCTGTTACAGTGGCAGGTCTGGCGGGTAAAGAGCCGGTGCAGTGCAGTCGTGATGTCATGATATGCCCAGATTCAAGCCTAGAGGACGCCCGCAAACAGGTTTGGTTTTAGCCGGCTCCTCATAAGTTCAAGTTGACTAGAACTAATTTGTGCTGAATGAAGTTGAAGCTGAAGGTGAATGGAGTGCTGTCTCCATCCACTGGCCAAATAGTGCACTGCCAATAAAACTTGATGAAACTAGACTTCTATAAATATGTTCAATTTATCACATCCAAAACCTTGATGCCAACATATGCACATCAGCTATAGAAACGAAACATCCTTGATTGACAAACATTATCAAAACACCCCTGTTTGCAACTTAATGCAGATGAATGTCATTTTCCTGACAGGGTCCGTATGATGTGGTACTTCTGCCTGGAGGTTTGCTTGGAGCTCAAAACCTTTCTGAGGTACGACTTTGCTTTAATTATGTGTGTTTTACAGTTGAACGGATTCCATAGGAGAGCTCTCACGCCATGAGCATCTTGTGTGTGCAGGGCATAAATGCATCTGAATTTCTGCATTTGTCTTTGTAAAGTGTCTGTTGAATGTGCAACGGTCGGTATATGGTCACATACTGCTGCCAGACTCTGAGCTGCCAGTGTGTAAATGCCAAAGAGCACAGAGTCAACTGGACTCTGACATTACATAATCAGAGATTTTATACTTTATACTTTTATTTAGCAAGGATGCATTAAATTGATCAAAAGTGACAACACATACATTTATAATATTGCAAAAGATTTCTATTTCAAATAAATGCTGCTTTTGATCTTTCTATTCGTCATAGAATTCTTAAACTTTATTCATAACAATAAGAAATGTTTCTCGAGCAGCGAATATTTAGAATATTATGATTTCTGAAGGATCATGTGACCCTGAAGACTGGAGTAATGATGCCGAATTTTGTGCCCTACTGTACAAATAACTGACTTAAAAACATGTTGAACAGGGGTTAAATAATTGTGATATACCTGTAAAAAGTGAAAAAGGAAATATACAACTAATCTGTTAGTTCTAATCTGCTTTTTAATAATCCCCCCCCAAAAAAAACTGGAATTTCAGAAAAGCTTACATTTGAAATTATTGAATTAAATTATTATTAAACTGTTGCAGTATGTGGGGGGTTGAATCATTTTAATTGCAATTTTATATATGTATGTATAAACACACACACACACACACACATAGATAGATAACTTCCACATTAAAACATAGTATCAAATGTACAAATATACTGATTGAGAGAAGGGAAACATAGTAATATATATACACGCGTGAGCCCATGTGGCCGTAAAGAGCAGAGGAGAGCGGAAGGCGTCCCAGAAAACGGCAGATGTCCCCATAGGGATCTCTAATGAACAGGAAATGGCTTCTTATAGTGCCGTGGAGTACCTTCAAAACCTTCGAGTCTGTGTCCGTAGATTCAGAATGCACGATCAGATTGTTAAAAATAAATTAGCATCTGTAATTTCTTGGGTAATTACACTGGCAAACTCAAAATCCTTATCCATGTCTAATTAGCTTTGCATATGCATACGCTGGTGTACTCCTAAAAGTTGACCGACTAAACTTCTAGTGGCCTTTTAACATCAGTGAAAAACATTCATGACATTCAGGGTAATTCTAGTTGACTAAAACCATAAAAAATGAAATAATAATTTTAATAATAATCCATCTCTCTCATATATATATATATATATATATATATATATATAATGGAATGCTATAATTAGTGCTGTCAAACAATTAATCGCATACAAAATAAGTTTTTGTTTACATAATGTGTGTACTTTTTATTTATGTATATATTTATTTATTATGTATATATAAATACACACATACAGTATATATTTTGAAAATATTTAAAGTGAAGTGACATGTGGCCAAGTATGGTGACCCATACTCAGAATTAGTGCTCTGCATTTACCCATCCAAAGTGCACACACACAGCAGTGAACACACACAAACCGTGAACACACACCCGGAGCAGTGGGCAGCCATTTATGCTGCGGCGCCCGGGGAGCAGTTGGGGGTTCGGTGCCTTGCTCAAGGGCACCTCAGTCGTGGTATTGAAGGTGGAAGAGAGCACTGTACATTCACTCCCCCCACCTACAATCCCTGCCGGTACGAGACTCGAACCCACAACCTTTGGGTTATGAGTCTGACTCTCTAACCATTAGGCCACGACTTCCCCCACAATTTACATGTGTATATACATTTATATATTTATTTTAGATAAATATATTTAAAATATAAACAACATGTTTTTCTTAAATATATACATAATAAATATACACAGTACACATACATGTTATGTAAACAAAATTATTTTGGATGCGATTAATTGTTTGACAGCACTTATTTATATATACTGTGTGTATATATATATATATATTAACCTTTTTTGTAAATCTTGTAAAATAAAACATGTTGTATTTTAGCTAGTTGCATTTAGTTTAACTTAATAATGAAATTAATAAAACATTAAGTATACACATTTAATAAAATGACAAACTCTTAACAAAATTTCTAAAACTTTAACTAAAATTTAAAATAATAACAAAGAATATAAAATAAAAACAAATTTAAAATATTAATAAAAACTACAATAGTACTCCGTAATACTTAAATATCACTGATGACATCTGCTGACCAGGGGCATATACCTTTCTGTCCAATAAAGTTTTCTAGAATAGAAATGTCGTCTTTTTCTAATGCCACCTGCCAATGACTAGCCATAGAGAGAAGAGAACCATGGTTTTGAAGGGTTATGATATAACCAAAGGCTAGTGGCTACAAATAATAATAATCCCCCCCCACCCCTTTTGTTTATTTATTTGAGCATATTATTTTTTGCTTCCTGTTTCAATAGAAAATACTTGAACACAGGAACGAGAATTGTTAATCAACGTGAAATTTAAAGGCATATTTACTTGGATTATATGTTACTGTTAAATGTTCTGGATCAAAAGACTGATTGGGGCGTAAAGGCCTATTATACTTGCCTTTCTTTTATTTTCTTTTGTGGACTGAGCTTTTCACAAGCAAGACCCGTAACAGTAGATGCAAGGATTAGATCGGTCAGTAAACGTCCTGCCAGAGAAAGTGTAATCACTAGACCGCACTGGGCATCTGCCAGGGTGCACAATCAATAGTTAAGAGCTCTCTTTTCATTAATGTTCAGATGAGCTCAGGGCACTGCCAATGAGAATGCAGCAAAACCCTGTTATTTTTAGATCCCTATTTTTACTTTATTCCGTTCCTTCTTCCAATACAGATTGCAGAATTAGATGGAAATTGTATACCTGGTTTATTTTAGATAACAGTATATTGATGTTTGGCTGATAGCGATATGATTTACACCACGTAAAAGTCACTTTACCCCTTCCAGGCACTGGCACTGAATCATGCACAGTTTGACTTCAGCAAGAAGTTTTATATTAAAAATAACTAGGTTTGCACATTTTCTGAAGAAAATGTGATTGGAGTTTTACACACCCATACAAGTTTGTTCAAATCCTTTACTCGAGTATAATGATGCTTAGCTTTGCAAACAGCACAAATAAGAGTCACATGATTTTTTTTCACATTTTTCTGCTTTTATAAAGTGAAATTGTCCAACTTAATGAAATTTTCTGACCTGATGCAGGCCCGACGGCACTCTTGGCTCACGGTATCGCATATGGCAGCACAGTTACCACCCATCCAGGTGCCAAGGACAAGATGATGGCTGGTGGTAATGTCTCTGCATATACCTAGAGTTTTTCTCACAAGCCTTTAATATCAGTGATAGAAACTTGCATACTTAAGGGGCATGTCTTGGAAAAGAACACACAATAAACATCCAACAGAAGAGTACACAATAGCCATGTTTATGGACTCCTTTTGTTTCATTTGGAACGAAATCATCCCGATTGATGAATCCGAACTTGGTGTTAAATGAACGCTAAATAAAGTGATCAGGTTGACGTGCGTGTTTATACTTTGTCACACGCTTCAAATCAGATTTAGGGCCAGTTTTACTAACAGCTTGTGCCAGCACAAACTGTCTTTTGGCGTTAAAATAGTACTGTCAGGATTTACTAAAGAAGCACAGTGATGAATTATCGCTGAAAAGGTGTTATTTTTGCACCTGACCTTATTGAATATGCATTTGTAGGAGTTTCCCTTTCAGACGCAAAATTTATGGGAGGAGAGTATTAAAATGAATCACGCAACTAGATTAACTAACTTTTGCGCTCGTCAAATTACTGGTATTTGCGCCATTATTTAACGCCCCAAAAAAGCATGTCAAACTATTTTTGCACTTGAAATGGCTGCAAATTTTTGCTAGGAGGACGCACCGCAGAGAACAGAGAGTGCGTGGTAGGAGGGAGAGGATTTTTTTCCACACATCATTTATTTGGAATGCAAGAAGAACACGAAAATATCATTTGCCAAGCCATGTTCTTTTTAATTTGCTTCAGGAAATAAAAGATGACTTGGAACCCTCATCTAGGAGTCACACAAAAAATCAGGTCTATCAAAACTCCTTGCAACCTCAAGCATTTTTTGGCCTCCGGTTCTTTTCAATGTGTTGTGGCTACTTTATTTCTTTATTCTTTAGTTGCGACTGCTCTAATTTGCGCTGTGCTTGGCATATTGCATTGGTCGATATGTAAATGATGTTGCGTCTGTGTTCTTTAATTTGCTCGTTGTTAGTAAATCACTCGCAGAAGTTTCTACGCCCATCTGCGCTGTTTTGGAATTGCGCTCTCGCACTAATTTGCCCTGTTTAGTAAAACTGGCCCTTAATCTTTGGAGTTTCCCCCTATTTCAAAATGCACATACTAGCCTTCTTCCTGCATCTTTTCTTTGTTTTAAAAAGCTAACTTTATATAGAAATTGTGGTGGACATTACTTTTGTATTTCATTAAACACAATGGATATGTATCTCTAGATATGTTGTAGGTCAGTGGTTCCCAAACCTGTCCTGGAGGCCCCCCTGCCCACACACCTGATTCCACTCATTAGCTCGTTAGTAGAGACTGCAAGAACTAAATTGGGTGTGTCTGATTAGGGAGACATACAAAATGTGCAGGGCAGGGGGTCCTCCAGGACAGGTTTGGGAACCACTGTTGTAGGTCATTCAGGATTTCTTAATTAATTACATAATGACAAAGCTGTTGTCGGCAGACCAAAAGCTACACTATATTGTTCTTCTTAAACTAGGGTGCTTTTGTGTTTTGTTTCGCTGCAGGAGAACGAAAAATAAGGATTGCACTTATCGATTGTGGTGATATCTTTAGCCATATGAATTATTTTGTATTCTTTCCCCAGATCATTATAAATATTCAGAGGCTCGTGTTCAGAAGGATGGTAACGTGATCACCAGCAGAGGGCCAGGAACCAGCTTTGAGTTTGCCTTGACCATAGTGGAAGAGCTTATGGGTGCAGAGGTTGCTGCCCAAGTCAAAGCCCCCCTCATCCTGAAAGACTGATCATCAAACTGTGAAGATCTCGCATTTACAATTGTACTGCTATTCCAATCTGAAAGAGAGTTGAATTTAATTGGTTTAGAGTTTTCCTTGCATGTGAGTTTCTGTAGGAATATGACTATTTAATGAAGTTACTTAAATATATATTTGAAGAGGTAATCTAAATGGCTTTTTATGGCTTTCTGTGAGGTCTGATTCCCAGTTCTCTTGCTCTGCACTTATTAACTTCTGAACCAGAATAAAGTCATAGTGCACTAAACTCATAATGTCTCTTAATAACTGAAGCATTTAACATGAACTGATAAATATGGAGCATTTTGATGACATGAACAGAAAGGAAAAGGAGCATTATAATTAATAATAATAATTTTAAATCAACATTTAATTTGTTCCTCTTTAACGCACAGCATTGTTTACATTTGTGCCAAACAACTTCTAGTACATGCAATTGTTTCAACACGTACAGAACAACAAGGACAATAGGAAATGAGACATATAATAATAATAATAATAATAATACAATAAGTAGCCAAAACGAAATGCCAGGGGAAAAAATACAAGGATAAATATTTAAAGTAATTTTTTGGCTTTTAAAAGATTTTTAATTTTATTAATTTATGCCCATCAAAGACAAAACACAGGATTTATAGTCTATCAGAAAATCAATAGTAACGGTTACATTCATTTTTAAGAAGACATAATACCTTACTGGGTATAGCGTCCATTGCAATGGCATATTCTCTGGGACTAATTGGGATTTTAAATTTGCAAAGAAAAAATGTCAGAACTGTTGGACGCTTGAAACATGTTTCTAGTGACGTACTGCGAGGCCAACCAATCAAACGCCGCTGTCTTGTCGCGGTGCGCTTCAACCAGCCAATAGGAGCGTCCCTGCGCAGCGCGAGTGTGTCTTTTGTAGCGCGTGGCGAGAGTGTGAAAAAAGCCATCGGATGCTGCTTGACGGCCTTTGCTCTGACTGAAGAGAAGCGCGACATCACACTAAACCGTCTGAGCGGTGAAGAAAAGTGTATTGTCGTGTTTGATGAACTCTTATCCTGCTGCAAGGTAAGGATACTATATTTTATACTCTGTTTAGCTATTGTTATGCAAGAAATCAATCACGACTAAAGACTTGTGTTGCTGAGGTAAATCGCAGAATATCTCACGTGGCGACGGTGAGCTGCCGTTATCTTACAGCTTATAAAGTTAGGAAATGATGATCGCAATTAATTTGTTTCGTGTTTTGCTACTCGCCTGCTAACTAGTTTGTTGTCTCTGAGGTTTGAGCTTTAAAGTGAACTTGAAGAAGGGAAACTGAAGTACATCATCATCCGAAGCTCTGGGAGTCAGCATCTTCTTCCATTAGAATAGTATTAATATTAACAAAACACGCCAGAGATGTGTTCTGCATCCTTTAAAGGCAGTTTACACTCGGTAAGTAACTTAGGGGTTTGCAGGATATCCTTTTCATGACCCTTTACCGGTATTTCCCTTGGTTACCATAGTTTACATCAAAACACCGTTACTGTTGCTACTGAAAAATAAACAAACAAACAAAATAAGTAAATGTTTTATTAATCGCATAGTGTAAAAATGTTTTTTTTTTTTTTTACATTTTTATGACTGGTAATACCAAGTTAGTTTAAATAAAATAACCACTGTGGTATGGTATTTTGGTAGACATTATGGTTAAGGTAACTTACATGTTTAAAGGGAAGTTAGAAAACATGTTGTAGAGCAATTTTAAAATTTACATTTGTGCATTTCTAAAACACTTTTATACAAAGCAGCTTACATTGCTTCCATGCATTCCCTGGGAATAGAACCAATTGCTAGCGCCATTTTTTTTTACTGTCTGAACTACATGAATGCATTTAAGGATTTGCTGACATGATTTTTGACTGGACAAATTAACCTGAATCCCTGAATCTGAAATGTGTGAAATTTACTAAATAAAATTAATAAATAAATTACTCGCCCTCAGGCCATCCAAAATGCACATTAGTTTGTTGTCATCGGATCAGATTTGGAGAAATGTAGCATTACATCATTTACTCACCAATGGATCCTCTGCAGTGGATGGGTGCCGTCAGAATGAAAGTCCAAACAGCTGATAAAAACATCACAGTAATCCACACGACTCCAGTCCATCAATTAATGACTTGTGAAGTCAAAAGCTTTGTGTTTGTAAGATTCAAATTCATCATTAAAGTGTTATAACTTCAAAACATTTGCATCTTGCCAAAATATGAGTCTATAATCCATCATAACACTTCCTCCAGTGGAAAAAGTCCACTCCTTTTTGTCTTCTCACATCAGAATCCAAAGACAAATTTGTTTATGACTGTTTTCACTTGTGAACAGTGCTTGATCTGTGCATATTTCTCTCCTGATTGAGACGAGATGATCTTTTCACTGGAGAAAGCTGTATTATGGACTCATTTAGCCAGCAGCAACATTTTAAAATAAAATTAAAATAATGAGGGATTTGTTTTAAGTTGCTAGTTGATGGACTGGAGTGGTGTGGATTATTGTGATGTTTTTATCAGCTGTTTGAACTCTAATTCTGACGGCACCTATTCATTGCAAAGGATCCATTGGTGAGCAATTGATGTAATGCTACGTTTCTCAAAATTTGATCCGATGAAGAAACAAACTCATCTACATTTTGGATGGTCTGAAGCTGAGTAAATTATTGGTAAATTTTCATTTTTGACTGAGCACCTTTTATAATTTAAAGCTGCAGTCCGTAAGTTTGGCCTCTTTGTCGCCATCTCTGTTTAAAAACCTGGAATTGCAGCTGTGTGCGGAATTATCTAGCTTGTGTGGGTTGTGCGGCGGCACGGCTCCAGCGCGGATGAATCTAATGTTCTGAGGAGTATGTGTGTGTGGCAGTCAGTCACCGCACCACTGTGGATATTTACTGTACTTCGCAATCACAGATTCTAGCCTACATTTTGGAATATATGACCCAAATAATAATTTTCATCGGATATTGTCATCTGAACAAGTAGGGCTGGCCTTTTTTAAACAACAATAGGGCCCTATAAAATGTTCTTAATTTTTCTGGTAATCAGATGAAGGCATAAAACATTAATTTAATTTATCCTAATTAGGGGTCGACCGATATGTGTTTTTCAAGGCTGATGCCGATACCGATTATTACAGATCAGGTAGATCAATAACCGATATATATGTCTGGTGTAAAAATGAAAATTAATGTCAAAATTAAGAATAACAAGGGCTCTGACAAAAACTGCCTTCCCTGGTGTTGGTTGAGTGTAGTACTCCCACAGTAAACTCTTTATTTTGAAGCATTAAACTCTTTATTTTTGGCAAACAAAGGGTTTATTATTAAAATTAAAACATGGAAGAAATAGCGTATTGTGTGATTATTCTTTTAAACAAATGTTGTAATAATTGTTGTAGTAGTCAGGGGTTAAAGCAAAAAGAAACCCTTGGCCAAACCCCATTCCTCAGCCATACCTGACACACCCGGTTTAAGAGCAGTGTTTTTCAGGAGCGCTTGTCCTCCTAATTAAAAAAAATTAAGAAGCACCTTCTGATCAATAATAAAAAATTCTGATCAAAAATTAGCCTTCCTAATACGAGGTGACATGTGACTCCTTAAAGTGACTTACAGGGGTATTTTCTTTTTACCTTTGCAATGGCATCCTTTTCATCTGTCAAATTCAAAATGTATGTTTATAAGCTTTTTAAAATGTATATTAAAATCGAAATTAGTATTAATAAAAAATCTATTTGTACTACAGAGGGTGCACCGAAGAACACAAAAGGTACGTTTTCAGACGTTTAATGAGGATCAGAGGTAATTAAATTCATAAATTCATGTGGAGATTAATGTTTTAAATATAAAATTTTGAATACAGAAATATTACATGATTTAAATAACTGAAATGATACCTAAAAATGAAACTGAAACCACCAGCAGGTGGCGGCATGTCACGGATTTTATCACTGAATCATTCACTCAATTGATTCATTTGAACGGCTGATTCATTCAGGAATGAAGCAAGTGACTGTCTTTATGAATGGGTAATCCTGAATCACTGACTCACTTGATTCGTTCAAAAACTCACTTTCAATCATGAATGAAACACCGCTGTGTTTGCTTTTAGAGATGTGAAGCGGCTGCGCTGTTACTTTATTTGGAACTATTTTCATTGATGAAATAGAGCAAAATCAGGCAGTACGTGTTTATTGAACTGTTGTATTAAATCAATATCACATTTGCAAACTCCTTTAATAATTATTAAAACCTGTCACTCTCCTTATCGCGATCTGTGGGTGCACAGAAAATGTGAGTTCTCAAGACTCAAAAGCACGTGCAAATGATAAATGAGGAACCTGCGGGAATGAGTAGAATTATTATCATTAATAGCCACAATCCTGCGCCTGAAATTCAAGACCTGCTCTGTGTTCTCTGCTAATAACCCGACTGTGAATGATGCGAGCGGCGTTATGTTGTCAGTGAGAAGCTGCAGCCGTGGTGGGGAGGATTTTTGGTGTGCTGGTGTTCTGACAAATAATGCTACCTACATTAATAGTCGCAATCCTGCACCTGATATTCAAGACCAGCTCTGTGTTCTCTGCTAATAACCCGACTGTGAATGATGCGAGCGGCGTTATGTTGTCAGTGAGAAGCTGCAGCCGTGGCGGGGGG
>NW_015505339.1:1778410-1783882 GCF_001515645.1 Sinocyclocheilus grahami | reverse complement strand
TCATGAATGAAACACCGCTGTGTTTGCTTTTAGAGATGTGAAGCGGCTGAGCTGTTACTTTATTTGGAACAATTTTTGTTGATGAAATGGAGCAAAATCAGGCGTACGTGTTTATTGAACTGTTGCATTAAATCAATATCACATTTGCAAACTCCTTGAATAATTATTACAATCTGTCACTCTCCTTGTCGCGATCTGTGGGTGCACAGAAAATGAGAGTTCTCAAGACTCAAAAGCATGTATAAATGATAAGATCCGTCATCTGTCATCGCGTTATAAATGCGGGACCTGTGGGAATGAGTAGAATTATTATTAATAGCCGCAATCCTGCGCCTGAAATTCAAGACCTGCTCTGTGTTCTCTGCTAATAACCCGACTGTGAATGATGCGAGCGGCGTTATGTTGTCAGTGAGAAGCTGCAGCCGTGGCGGGGAGGAGGTTTGGTGTGCTGGTGTTCTGACAAATAATGCTACCTATCAGATTATGCTACCAACAAATCGTCAGAACACCGGCAGAACAATAACAATGTGCTACATGTTTCTTTTCCCCTCATTTTTTTTTTTCAATTGACGGAAATCTGTCGTAGCGACGGAAAACTTTAAACCCCGAGTAGTATGTATATCATACTGCACCACAGTAATATATTTCTTATAATTTCTTTAAAGTAACCCGAATTTATTAAGCTAACCCGAATTTATATCTTGACGGGTTGCCATGAGGAACTTTTAAATTTCTGTAGCCTATGTAAATGATGTGACGAAAGTTTTACTCCAATGAAACTGTCAAATGCTCATGAAGTGACTCTTAGAGGGAGTCAGAGCAGTTCTGGAGATGTTGTTCATGTATTTGTCCTCATGTAGTGAGACAACAGAAGCTGAAATCAGCGCGAGCGTTGCACACTTTGTGTAGAAAACAAAACCGCTGGTCTGTGCCATTTACATACACAGAGACACGCAGAACATGCTGGATTCATATGTAAACAGTATTTTTGTGGCTGAATATTCACAGATACTAGTCCATATTGCGACTCTATAAGTGTACTGACCTACTTTTGATTAATTCATCCAAGAGCAGTTCTGGAGATGTTGTTCATGTATTTATGTCCTCATGTAGTGAGACAACAGAAGCTGAAATCAGCGCGAGCGTTGCACACTTTGTGTAGAAAACAAAACCGCTGGTCTGTGCCATTTACATACACTGAGACACGCAGAACATGCTGGATTCATATGTAAACAGTATTTTTGTGGCTGAATATTCACAGATACTAGTCCATATTGCGACTCTATAAGTGTACTGACCTACTTTTGATTAATTCATCCAAACTGATAAATTCCGTGACAAGATTTTTTATGTCTTTTAAAGAAGTCTCTTCTGCTCACCAAGCCTGTATTTATTTGATCCAAAGTACAGCAAAAACAGTAACATTTTGAAATATTTTTACAATTTAAAATAACTGTTTTCTATTTGGATGTATTTTAAAATGTAATTAATTCCTGTGATTTCAAAGCTAAATTTTCAGCATCATTACTCCAGTCTTCAGTGTCACATGATCCTTCAGAAATCAGTCTAATATGCTGATTTGCGGTTAAAAAAACATTTATTATTATTATGATGTTGAAAACAGCGGAGTAGATTTTTTTTCAGGTTTCTTTGATAGAAAGTTCAGAAGAACAGCATTTATCTGAAATAGAAATCTTTAGAAATGTTATAAATGTATTTATCGTACTTTTGATCAATTTAAAGGATCTTTGCTAAATAAAAGTATTAATTTATATAATTTCTTACTGTTCAAAAACTTTTGACTGGTAGTGTATATTAAAATGTTTCATAATTCATTCAAATAAATTAAACACTTTTAAATAGGTTGCAGAAATAATATTTTGTCACACATTATTTTGTTTAGTTCAGAATCGTGATCTCTATTTGAGACAAAAAAAAAAATCGTGATTCTCAATTTATCCAGAATCGTGCAGCTCTATATAGAATGCTGTATAAAGTTACTAAAATAGGTATTTTCAGGAATCATTTTTTTAATGGCCAAAAGTTAAATATGTACAACAATCACTCTGAACTGTCTGGGCGACTTCCTTTGGCCATCTGAGAAATGCACTTGCTTTGTCATGAAATGGAACAAAAGTTGGCCTCCACCGTTTTCACACTTCAAATGGGCTGCAGTTATTTGAGACCGCCCCTCAAGCCACGTGTGAATGTGCTGTTCAACTCGAGTGCAGGAAGAGGAAGGTGAAGTAAAAAGGCAAGAATTCTCCTCACAGGCTGCATGCAAGCACATCTTGATTTTCTTTTGCTGGCCTCTGCGCCGTTCCGCTGCAGCGCTGCAAACCAGTGTATAAATAGAAACCACTGTCTTACTTTTCTTTTAACAAGCTGCATTTTGGACTAGAGTATTGCCAGGAGTCATTCAAACAAGAGAGTAACATTCTTACACACAAATGCAGCACAAAGAGCATTGCTGGTATCACTGTGCTTGTGATATATAATAATCTGAATAGCTTGTGTAGACGACTAGAGCTGTGCAATTAATCTTTTTTTATCAATTATGGTTTTGGCTTCCAACGATTATGTCTTGTTTTGTTCTGTGTTTTAAATCCATGTAAGTATACGTGTGTGTGTGTGTGTGTGTGTGTGTGTGTGTGTGTATATTCATTTTATGTTTTTACAATAAATGCAGAATGTTTCCAAAGTCAATAAGTAATCATGTTAAATAAACGTGACCTCAATATTAATGAAAATAATCATGATTATTATTTTTGCCATAATTGTGCAGCCATGCCTTGACGAATGCAAATTGTTTCAGAGTTCATATTATTAGAAAATGCTGTTTTTACAATAAATGCAGAATGTTTCCAAAGTCAATAAGTAATTAAATAAAATTGTTATGTAATAATGTTAAATAAACGTGACCTCAATATTAATGAAAATAATCATGATTATTATTTTTGCCATAATTGTGCAGCCATGCCTTGACGAATGCAAATTGTTTCAGAGTTCATATTATTAGAAAATGCTGGTCCTATAACACTGAATTCATTTCAGTGATGCTTTCATCTAGAAAGGATGGGCAATGAATTCCTCCTCTCTTCCTCAAAGACATTTCTAGAATATTGGCATATTTTGCAGCACATTTTCCTGCTTGAGTAGCTGTACAGTAGAGAGCTGGTGGCTGGACTCTGGCAAAGAGTAGCACTATTAGCCAGACCGAGTCATTGGTTAAATGATACAATTATGAGACCCTTCAGGGACTTCCCTGATTGGATCTTCCCTTTTAAACCATATCTGTTGGTTAGAATGAAGTCAGCACTTAGAATACCGAATGGAAGAAAAACTTCAGGTTTCAATTTAGGTTTATATTACACGTTTAATAGTTTTACGGTTCTTTCCTAGAAACATAAAACCTTTTTTTCAGAAATGGAATAGTGAATAGAAAACATTTATCCATTGTACAGAGCACATTTGTACTGCTTCAGAATGAGTTCGATTTATTAATTTTTTTTCTTTTTATTCAAAATTGTATTATTTTATTAATTTAGTGTAAGTGACCTTGAGTGCCTCTCAACTGTCCTTGAATGCTCTTAATGTCATTGAAGCTTTCTTGAGTGACATGAATCTCCAGTGTTTTCTGAAATATTATGGATAGTTGATTGCTGTAATTTGTCATATTTTGTCTCTGTGACATTTTCAGTCGCAGGGGTTAATTAGAAACCTGTCAGATGGTGCGATGCTCATCATTATAATAATTATGTTCTTGTGTACTTTGTCCTTGTGGTTTGCAATTGTGCAAATGCAATTCCTAAATTTCCATTGCAATATGGATGGATTACCTACAGTAAAATGAGAAAAAATTACTTAGTAATTCCCCTCAGCACGTTCTTTATTGCTGTATCTCTTCAAGGTCAAGGCTATGTTAAATATCTTCACTAGAATTACATCCACAGTTTTGAGCGTGTTGAGCTCCAGGTTGTTGAGACTACATCGATTAGCAATAATTATAAATTAGGGTGACCCATAGGCCTACGTCCTCTTTTCCCCGGACATGTCCTCTTTTTGGACCTACAAAAATGCGTCTGGCCGGGATTTCTTAATTGTCCAACATGTCCGGGATTTGGCTGTTTTCTTAATCCCACTCCCGCTGAATCTCTGACCATTGCCGCATGCTCCCGCAATATGTGTTTCGCTCCCGCGATTTTCATGTCCACACCTTTAAATATTTTAATATTGTATATAATTTTGGCACACCCAGGGAGCTTCTCTCAGGATGTGGTGTATTTAAATATTTTTGAATGAGTGTTTGCACTGTTTACTTTCACATTCGATTTCACGATCACACGCACTCTGTGTAAAGCACATCTTACAAGATCAGATATTTGTAATCATACTGGTAAAAAATGTATAGCCTGAATGCACTGGCCGATTATATATTTTTTGCAGATTCCAATTGCCGATTAGATTTTCTTTCTAAGAACTATAATTGACCGCATTTACAAACAAAAATCTACTTTTCTTTAATGCAAAGTTTTATTTTTATTAAAGATAGACAACAGCACAAATAAATGCAATAGAATAAAGAGAGCTATGAAACTAAGTTTTTCAGGATAAGTAAGTTTTTATTCAGGTAAGAAATACTACAGAAATTAAAGTAATCAAATGTAAAATAACACATCCAGTGTTTTATGATACTTTAATTTCTGTAGTCTTCATTGTAAAAATTAAATACAGATTAATTCTTACCATTAAAGTTATAAAACATATTCAGTCAAGAGCAGAAAGTGATTTTCTTTGTCTTTTGTTCTTTGATTAACATGACAGACAGCAGCAGGAATATTGGACTGCGGTCCCTTTAAGAGTTTATCCATGGAACCAATATACTGTTGCACAACATGCGTTCTCTTTCTTTTTTCCAAAACTGACTGTGTTTAACTGGATACTCGCCAAGACGGGCATTTTGACAGTTTATGTATTTGAAAGTTTAGTGCAGTTAGACATTCATTTTGATATTTGTGGCTCACAAGCTGTTTGAGACTGAGCATGGCTTGTGCGCTCCACTAATATAGATCAGTGGTGGGGCGTGCGCGTTTGGTATAAGCGCGAAACCTGCGGGAATGACTAAAATAATGCGCAATACAACCTCTATTTAACCGGAGCGAATGAGACGTGTGTGAGAGAGAAGGGGTCGTCAGAGAGATGAGAGTGAGAGTGCGCGGCTGATGTTATTGCCTGTGCCACTGGTAACAAAACGGATCGGCTCGGAAACAGAAAGAAGTGAGACAGACGGACCAATCACCGATCCGGGCTGAACATCAGGAAAATCGTCCGATTCTGATCCCTGGCCGATCGATCGGTACATCTCTAGTATTAACAAACTCCTATGTTTTAGGCTAATTGAATGAACAAAAACTATAATATGATCTCAATGATACTAAACACCTATATATATATATATATATATATATATAT
>NW_015505339.1:1772463-1778217 GCF_001515645.1 Sinocyclocheilus grahami | reverse complement strand
TTTATTATTATTTAACAAATGTATTATTGTTTATTTTAATATATTTATATTGTATTGTATATTTCTTTTTCTTTTCCACAAACATGCCAATAAAGTACTTTAAATAAAATGCAAAGTATGTGGAAAATAAACAGTTTAATATCTGAAATATTATTTAATAATTGAAATATTACATTTTGATTCAGTTTTATTATAGCTGAAAACTATTTTGCTCATATAACTAAATCTGTGTGGGTTGGAAAATTGTAATCAATATTAACCAATAATATAATAGGCTAATAAGCCAGTCAAATCCTGATGACATAAAAGCAACTCCTGCTATACGTTATTTCCCACAGAAAAGGATGTATGAGGAAGCTGAATGCATTGCAAATGCAGTTTGATGTTGTCCTGTAAGAAAGGCCCGGTGCATTTCACCACACACCTGCAGTGTGTCCTTTGACTCAGCAGATGCATCACCCAGCATAGTGCAGAAGAAATACATGTAGAGACATTCCAGAACCCCTCACCTGTGAAATCACATCTTTGCAGTGGGTTTTTCTGAAAACATTTTGAACACGCTAGCTTAAATTTGTTTGTGTGTCTCCTTTTCTTGTGTCTCTCTCTCTCTGTTCCTTCTTGCACCCGTTGTTCCTCCATATGGTTAGATGTTGCGCTGACTGTGCAGAGCACTGTGTTAGTGTGATGTAAGGGGGAGGGACCCTGAATTTAACACACTGTGTTCCTCAGTCTCTATTCATTGACATTCTCGGGAGACTCACTCGCACTTACACAGCTTCTGTCTCTCTCTCTTTCCCATCCGCCCCCTCTCGCGCGCACACTCATGCACTCAGCCATACAGGCGCACACATTGACAGGGTAGCGTGGAGGATAAACCCAGTCATCTTCATCTTCCTTCCCTCTTTCTCTCTCTCGCCGTCGTTTCTGACGCTCGGCGGAGGCAATCTGACTTCACCCACCCAACTCTTCTTCAGTCTCGCCGAGTAGGAAACACTGCAGCAGGCATCGGCAGAGGTGGGTAGTCAAGCAACAAGGCGAGCTCTCTCTTTGCTTTCGTCTCCATCTCATCCTGCTTCCCACCCATGTGTGAGTGTATATGTGTGTATGTACCGTGCAGCGAAAGGGAATCCTGTCTTTCCGTCTCCTTGTCTTTCCCGTCTCTGCATCTGCTTACTGCATTGAGAGGTATATCTGCATACCGTATAGCACAGGGAGTTAACATCTGATTAATGCATGCTCGGTTAAATTAGCATTAGGCATCATAATAACATTAAACAATTGAAAGGAGTGGATGTCTGTGAAATGCATTGAAGAGTAAGCATTTGATGGCTGAATATGAGCATCATGCTCTCACCTGCTGCAGTGCCCATCTGTTGCCCACAAATGCTGGCTTTACGCTACGCAGTCCGACCTTGATCTTCTATTATGGCTTACTTATAGTAGATGCTGTGCAGATAAGGCTGTGTTATGGTTTCTCTGAGCTGTCATGGTGTTATTATAAGTACTATCTGCTGGAGAGGAAGTGGATTTTCCTGCTAGGTTTGTGTGGATGGTGTCGCTCTGCCTCTGGGCACTGGGCCGAGGCTGGTGAACATGAGGAAGGTGCAAGTCGCAGGGATTTGGTGCAGTAAGTTTTTAATGGCTGCTACGACACAAAAAATGTGACAGCTTTGAAGGCTGGAGCTTGTTCTTTTGTAAAGGATGTCCGTCACTTTTGTATTGTGTGATCTCAACCATGTTTAGAAGACCTGGGGAATGGGATAGCACTGTTTTTTTTTTTTTACTTTGCAGTATTAAACTGCATCAGTATTTGAAATGTAGGATTCATAGATAGCGTGACCAGTAGGGCTGGGTTTTGACACAAATTTCACGATTCGATTCTCATTCACAAGCTTGCGATTCGATTCAATATCGATTATTTTGGATATATATCAGGTACAGTACATGCCAAATTTTCTCAAGGAAAAAAAATCTCTCAACTAATGCTGTAAAATATACATGAGAGTTAGTTGGTACTACATTACTGCCGTGCAATGGCAAAAGACCGTACTTTCGATTTTTGTCGAAAATGAGTTATTGATATTTTTGGGACATTCAAGACATCATTTATCATGTGTATAAGTATCTTGAGTCAATTTTGGTGTTTTTCTGAGAAAATAATGGGTCGTCTCAACCGTAACTTCGAAAAGCCCCGGAGAAACCAAGGCAGAGCACCGTATAACACCAGTTACGGCTCTTTCACTTTGTTTGGAACGCTCAAACTGAGTTACGGCGTTCTGACTTTGTTTAGCCGTTCGTCAAAATGAAGTTACGGTGCCGGCTTGGAGTTATACAGTGTTCTGCCTTTGTTTTACTGTCCATTAAAGTCTGCCGCATTTTAATTACGGTGTAGACAAAACGAATTGGATCGCGATCTACCAAACAGCTCCATATAACAAAGCACTGTAAATGATATGTTAAAATTACACTTAATGAAGTTTAAATAATAAAGTTACAGTTACATAATAATATTTCTACTTCAAATTTTTTTTTAAATATAAACAATGTTCGCTGTCACAAAAACTTGATGGATTTATTCAAACATAAATTAAACACTGAAGAACAGTAAAATGTATAATATGTTATATGTGGCATATATTTAACAAAATGCCCCTCTCTACCGTTTATTTTTCTGTCTGATTAATGAGTTTATGGTCACTGAATATGTTTTTCTGAGGTAAATGTGACGTTATGTGACATTGTTTACAAGATGTTATGTTGACGTCTTTGCGAGGCTGAAACACTGATTGAGCATTTCAGCGTTACTTTTTCTTTTAACTTACCTTCAGATGTTTAGTCATGTTTATTTTGTGCTGAAACTGGTATTAATGTGAAGGAGATGATCACTTCACGTGTGCCTGAAGCATGAAACAAATAACGCGTTCTACGGAGCCACTAAAATGTTAGCCGCTTGCTAGCGGTAGCCTGTTGCATTACAGTACATGAAAGTTCACTTAACAAATACCCAGAGTAAGGAGAGATGTCTGATAGAACAATGGCGAATGATTTGCAGATCCTGAGCACCAATGACAAACATCTAATCTTGTCAAATGTGTGGTAAGTACTGCCACTCCGTAGTATAGAGTCCTTGTGATCACAAATCTCAAAAGTGAAAGTCAAAGTAAAATGATTAACTGAAAACGGGCTAGACTAATCGATTCTTGGGATTTAAGAATCGATTAATATCAAGATATCAATATTTTTTTACCCAGTGCTAGTGACCAGTATATAGTCTGATTCTCGAACAAGGCAAGGCAAGTTTATTTATATAGCACATTTCATACACAATGGTAATTCAAAGTGCTTTACATAAAAGGAAGTAAAATAATCATAAAAGGGTCAATGATGTGACGGTAATTTTTTGGTGTCCATGTGGTTCAATTAAATTTAAAAGGGTTAAAATTCTAAAATAAATGTGCAAATTAATTGCATACATAATCTTTTTTTTTTTTTTTGTGGACCAAGTCTAAAATTTCTGGTTTTAATTCATTTTGAGAGAATATTTGGGGGATGACTGCAAAAATGTCAATGTGGTGTAACCGTAAAAATTTGTATGAAATAAATGATATTGTTTAAATAGTCAGCTCTACTGCCTTTCCTTTTGCATTGAAATCTTTATTACAAGCAATCCTACGGTTTATAAAGAACTTTTATAAACCGAACACGATATAAATGAAAACGAGTTAATCTATTATTGCCTTGTTTATCTAAAAGTGCTCTTTTCCTTTAAACCTAGCCAAAAAGCCATATGTATTGACTTTGAAACAGAGTAGACTTTAATAATATGCATTTTTGGTGTAATTACTACATTTTCGTGTCAATCCATGTTCATATTTACTGCAAACAATGCGCTGTTACTTTAATTCAGTGCTTGCAGCGCAGCAAAAATAGACTCGGTGCGGAAACGATCTCTGCACTGCTGCAGACGCACCGCTCCTGGAGCGCACTGCCGGACCGCAACCAGTGACGGCGCTACACCGGGGCTAGGGGGGGCTATAGCCCCGTTAGAATTTTTAATAGCCCCGGTTTAGCCCCATTTCTTTATGAAGTAACTCTGACGTCATCAATATCATTTATTTTCTTAGCACCCCCACATATTGGTCCCCTTAGCACCGGTAGAGAAAAAATTCTGGCGCTGTGCCTGACCGCAACCGTGTGCAGTTAACATGAGGGTGGAAAAAATATGCACCACATATGCACTGCAAACGGAGTAATGTGGACCTGGCATGTGTGTGTGCTGTGTGTGTGCTGTGTGTGTGCTGTGTGTGTGCTGTGTGTGTGCTGTGTGTGTGCTGTGTGTGTGCTGTGTGTGTGCTGTGTGTGTGCTGTGTGTGTGCTGTGTGTGTGCTGTGTGTGTGCTGTGTGTGTGCTGTGTGTGTGCTGTGTGTGTGCTGTGTGTGTGCTGTGTGTGTGCTGCGAGTGTGCATGAGCACACGGTCTCCAGGAGAGCGCGCGAATGCTGAATGGTTAAACACTGGCAAGAATTAAAAAGTAATGCAATTTATAAACTTTACTGACGATGTGACTGCTTCGATTGTGCAAGTGACAATTCCGGTGTCAACTGTACAGCGTGCAGCTCGCTTACAGTGCAGACGTGATGTGGTGATTTGAAGACATTTGTGTATTTTGAGAAAGTGAGAGTGCGCGCGGTGATTCACTCACGCTGTTTGTGAAATTACGTCTCACACAAGGTTTTCAAATTACTTTATAAGTTATTTAATGAAGAAATATCAAGGTGAGTACCTCACCTTCAGCATTATATTTATTTCACCCGCGCCGGATAGAGACTGAGATGGTGCCGCTGCATGACGTGCCAAACCTCTAAAGGCAGCGTCTTCAGCTTAAGATCGGCCTTTTTAGAGCCCGCCGATCAAACATCCCAATGTGATTATTGGCCGATAGTGATCGGTAGCCGATCAATCGGAGCACCCCTAATTAAATACGACCTTTTCAATAATCTTGCCTATAAAAGGAAGATTTGATATTGGTCTATAGTTGCTCAATATGGTTAGGGTTGGGAATCGAAAATCAATTCCAATTCCAGAATTAGATACTGAAGGTCAGGAATCGGATACTTGTAGTAAAATTTCAATTTCAATTCCACATCAATTCCTGTGTGCGCATTTTTTTTTTTTTAGGTGGTGAAAAGGGGCTGTCAAAAACACTGATTTATCCAGTAATTAAATAAATAAATCTTGAGTGAGTCACTGAATCATTCCATTCATAAATTACTAAAGATTTTGTTTAGTTGTCTAATATTTTTTCTTCAGAATTGTGAGAGAACTACTGTCACGAATCCGGTCCATGAACTTCTGTCGGCTAGCCATCAGAGGTCACCCTTCCATCATTGACTCTCGCACTACACACTGTTGCATATCATCCCGGACTACATATCCCATCATTCATTGCACTGATTGCACACAGCTGGTTAACTAATTGCACACAACACTGATTGCACCCAGCTGTTTCATATCACTCACTCACTATTTATCATTCACTCTGATCCCTTCCCTCTGCCGAGTATTGTTTAGCCCGTACCCTGTTCCTAGTCTCTGTGTTTTCCTTGTTTTGCCTTGCCTTGCCTTGCCTTGCCCGTTTTCGCGGTTTCGGATCTTTGCCTGTTTTCCCTGGATTTATCCCTCTAGTCTCGCCCCTGTGATTCTGTCTACCGATCATCAACCTACGCTAGCCCTAGGACTATTCTTGTGTTTTGCC
>NW_015505339.1:1768752-1770498 GCF_001515645.1 Sinocyclocheilus grahami | reverse complement strand
GGGGGGGAGGAATCACAATGTTAGCTTAACATCGTGATGGCTGTCAGCCATCGGCGATGGACGATGGCATCGTCTATCGGCCCAACGCTACCGTCCATTAACTGAAAACGGGCTAGACTAATCGATTCTTGGGATTTAAGAATCGATTAATATCAAGATATCAATATTTTTTTACCCAGTGCTAGTGACCAGTATATAGTCTGATTCTCGAACAAGGCAAGGCAAGTTTATTTATATAGCACATTTCATACACAATGGTAATTCAAAGTGCTTTACATAAAAGGAAGTAAAATAATCATAAAAGGGTCAATGATGTGACGGTAATTTTTTGGTGTCCATGTGGTTCAATTAAATTTAAAAGGGTTAAAATTCTAAAATAAATGTGCAAATTAATTGCATACATAATCTTTTTTTTTTTTTTTTGTGGACCAAGTCTAAAATTTCTGGTTTTAATTCATTTTGAGAGAATATTTGGGGGATGACTGCAAAAATGTCAATGTGGTGTAACCGTAAAAATTTGTATGAAATAAATGATATTGTTTAAATAGTCAGCTCTACTGCCTTTCCTTTTGCATTGAAATCTTTATTACAAGCAATCCTACGGTTTATAAAGAACTTTTATAAACCGAACACGATATAAATGAAAACGAGTTAATCTATTATTGCCTTGTTTATCTAAAAGTGCTCTTTTCCTTTAAACCTAGCCAAAAAGCCATATGTATTGACTTTGAAACAGAGTAGACTTTAATAATATGCATTTTTGGTGTAATTACTACATTTTCGTGTCAATCCATGTTCATATTTACTGCAAACAATGCGCTGTTACTTTAATTCAGTGCTTGCAGCGCAGCAAAAATAGACTCGGTGCGGAAACGATCTCTGCACTGCTGCAGACGCACCGCTCCTGGAGCGCACTGCCGGACCGCAACCAGTGACGGCGCTACACCGGGGCTAGGGGGGGCTATAGCCCCGTTAGAATTTTTAATAGCCCCGGTTTAGCCCCATTTCTTTATGAAGTAACTCTGACGTCATCAATATCATTTATTTTCTTAGCACCCCCACATATTGGTCCCCTTAGCACCGGTAGAGAAAAAATTCTGGCGCTGTGCCTGACCGCAACCGTGTGCAGTTAACATGAGGGTGGAAAAAATATGCACCACATATGCACTGCAAACGGAGTAATGTGGACCTGGCATGTGTGTGTGCTGTGTGTGTGCTGTGTGTGTGCTGTGTGTGTGCTGCGAGTGTGCATGAGCACACGGTCTCCAGGAGAGCGCGCGAATGCTGAATGGTTAAACACTGGCAAGAATTAAAAAGTAATGCAATTTATAAACTTTACTGACGATGTGACTGCTTCGATTGTGCAAGTGACAATTCCGGTGTCAACTGTACAGCGTGCAGCTCGCTTACAGTGCAGACGTGATGTGGTGATTTGAAGACATTTGTGTATTTTGAGAAAGTGAGAGTGCGCGCGGTGATTCACTCACGCTGTTTGTGAAATTACGTCTCACACAAGGTTTTCAAATTACTTTATAAGTTATTTAATGAAGAAATATCAAGGTGAGTACCTCACCTTCAGCATTATATTTATTTCACCCGCGCCGGATAGAGACTGAGATGGTGCCGCTGCATGACGTGCCAAACCTCTAAAGGCAGCGTCTTCAGCTTAAGATCGGCCTTTTTAGAGCCCGCCGATCAAACATCCCAATGTGATTATTGGCCGATAGTGATCGGTAGCCGATCAAT
>NW_015505339.1:1767166-1768699 GCF_001515645.1 Sinocyclocheilus grahami | reverse complement strand
CAATTTTAATTCCCCATCAATTCCCGTTTGCGCATTTTTTTTTTTTTTAGGTGGTGAAAAGGGGCTGTCAAAAACACTGATTTATCCAGTAATTAAATAAATAAATCTTGAGTGAGTCACTGAATCATTCCATTCATAAATTACTAAAGATTTTGTTTAGTTGTCTAATATTTTTTCTTCAGAATTGTGAGAGAACTACTGTCACGAATCCGGTCCATGAACTTCTGTCGGCTAGCCATCAGAGGTCACCCTTCCATCATTGACTCTCGCACTACACACTGTTGCATATCATCCCGGACTACATATCCCATCATTCATTGCACTGATTGCACACAGCTGGTTAACTAATTGCACACAACACTGATTGCACCCAGCTGTTTCATATCACTCACTCACTATTTATAGTTTCCCAAAGGCTGACCCAGAAATACAGTTTGAAACAGACCTCGGTTTGCTACGTCACAAACCAATAACCAATCACGTCAAGGGATCCATTCCTATCACTAGCATGCAAAATATACCAATACCAGCACAAAACCAAAAAAAATTGGAGCAAAAAACCCATGAAGCTGTGGTTTAATGTGAATTTAGAACTGCTAACTTGCATTATAACCAGTGACAACAGTGTAAAAGTAGCCCGGAGTCAGACGCACCTCTGCGCTTCACACGCATTGCTCGCGGGTGCAAATTAAGAATCACTAACGGCTGTATTCGAGTCTTCAAGGCATTTTAGGACACAACATCATCAAGTAAGTAACTAACGAATGTTACAGTATTCACTGTAGTTGTCCGCTAGTAAAAAGATAGTTTAATCAGTCATTATCCGTGTATGCCATTGTTTTGCGTTTACTACAGTTCAGTGGATCAGGAGGCGATGGCTGGTGTGACTGAGTGGAGGTGGGACTAATTTGCATATTCATAGATCAGCGTGTAGTAAATGAGACAAGGGTGTAGAGTTGCATTCAAGCTATTTTAAGGAATGAGAAAATTATTTTCACAAGAAAAAACATTAAATATGTAATTTTAATGATCAAAGATAAGATTTAAGGGATAAAATATTTGACTACAGGGGAACTTTAAGTTATTTATAATAAGTGAAGTGAAGTTTACTGTTAAGTGCACTGATGTCAGACTCATTTTGAATAATAAAGTGTATTGTTAAATTGTTAAATACCCTGCCTCCACTACATACAGTGGTGTGAAAAGGTTTTTGCCCCTTTCCTGTTTTTAAATTTTTTTGCATATTTGTCACACTTAAAAGATTCAGATCATCAAACTAATTTTAATATTACACAAAGATAATGCAAGTAAATACAAAATGCAGTTTTTAAATGATGATTTCATTTATTAAGGGAAAAAAGCTGTACAAACCTACGTGGCCCTACGTGAAAAATTAATTGCCCCCTCCTGTTAAATCATGAAAGAACTGCAATTAACCACATTATTTTAGAAAGCGGAGTTAAATTTCACTAGTCACACCCAGGCCTGATTACTGCCAGACCTGTTGAATCAAGAAATCACTTAAATAGAACC
>NW_015505339.1:1758864-1763655 GCF_001515645.1 Sinocyclocheilus grahami | reverse complement strand
AAAATTCCTCCACAGCGATATGAAAGACTCATTGCCAGTTATCGCAAACACTTGATTGCAGTTGTTGCTGCAAAGCGTGGCACAACCAGTTATTAGATTTAGGGGGCAATTACTTTTTCACGTAGGGCCAGGCAGGTTTGGACAGCTTTTTTCCCTTAATAAAAGAAATCATCATTTAAAAACTGCATTTTGCATTTACTTGCATTATCTTTTTGTGTAATGTTAAAATTAGTTTGATCTGAATCTTTTAAGTGTGACAAATATGCACAAAATTTAAAAAAACAGGAAGGGGGCAAAAACCTTTTCACACCACTGTAGGCCTATGTTTGTCACATCATTATTAGTGTTTGATCACCACATTTGAGTTATCATTGCAAAAAATGTGTTTATATATATATATATATATATATTCTGTTTATATAGGCTATATACTGTATTCTATATACAGTACCAGTCAATACCACTTTTCTACCTGCCTGTCAACATATGTATTTGTATACCTCTGAGCACCCGGTTCGCGCAGACAGGATAGGTCATCAGCACGTTCACGCACACTGTGCAGACGGAGCGAGAATGGCAGGCAAACATCAGCAACCTGATCCTTCGTCCTGGTATTGTAGTACTTTTACTAAGTGTACTATAAAGTTTTCTTACCGGTTAATGACACTAATGTATTGTAGTAATTTTGTCTCTAGGGGTGCTCCGATCAGGATTTTTGAGACCGATCGCTGATCACAGAAAGCAGTATTTGCCAATACGATCACCGATACTGATATTTTTAAGCCTTTTTTTATCAAGTAGAATTATTTAAAGTGATGATCCAATCAAGATTTTTAGACATTTATTCAGAACCTGAATTTCATTTTTGAAAATGAATTCCCCTCTTAGGTTACTCTTGTGAGAGGGGATTTTTTCATTTGAGGGGTGGAGGGGGGCATTTTTAGACATTTTTCAAAATAAATATAGGCTATTTATCTCAAATAAATGTTTGATCATGCACTGCATTTTTATTTTGACAATTGTGCAATTGTGTGCCCAATAGCTTACAAACAGCACAAGCCTGATTTCGTGAGCTGTATGTGTGGAGGCATTTTACACCAGGTTCACACATACTCCGTTTGCAGTGTGCATTGCAGGCCATGTGTGGTGCGTAAGCGGTGCAGAAACAGCACGGACTGTGCTTTCACACAGGAGTCTGCAACTGATCCGTGGTTGTTTACTACAAACACAACATTTATCCATTATTTTTATTTCAAATCTAAACATTGTTACTTAAAATGCTTTTTCAGCAATTTTTTTACACAGTACAGTAATACAATCTTTCATAGACGTGTTTAAATGCAATAAATATAAGAAACACATTATTCAATGCTTTTTACTTTTGCATTTACTTCTAGATTGATATATGAAGTTGCTCAAGCAAGTGGCAAAACATTTAAACTACTTTTCTTACATTAACACTAGGGCTGGACCAGAATATTCGATTATTCGAATATTCGTTTGGTGGGTTGGCATTCGATTTTCAATTTTGAGATTCAAATATTCTTTTTATGAAGTTGCTCAAGCAAGTGGCAAAACATTTAAACTACTTTTCTTACATTAACACTAGGGCTGGACCAGAATATTCGATTATTCGAATATTCGTTTGGTGGGTTGGCATTCGATTTTCAATTTTGAGATTCAAATATTCTTTTTGAATACGAATCGCCCATGAGTGAACGTCATGAACGTCATGATTGAGCAGAGCTGTGTGGGAGCACTTTATATTGAGCGAGGACAAGACAAAGGCAGTGTGCCAAATATACAATTTGAAACTGGCCTACCACAACAGCACATCAAGTTTGAAAAATCACCTGAGTTCTGTAAGTAGTACGCCTATAGTATATTGTTGGTGTAAAAAACAAGCTGCTTTTATCCGCCATGTTAATCAGTAATTTTACACATGATAAAAGCGCGCACTTAATTTGCTTGGAAAATATTTGCGAATACGGCAGTCATAAAAAAACGTACAGTAGCCCAGCCTAATAATAATTTGTCTATAGGTACATCCCCAGGTATCGCAGCCATCAACATCAACATGCTCAACCACACCCAAAACTTCACAGCAGATCCTACAATCTGTCTAGCCAGTCTAACGTTACCTTGTTCGGTTTAGTCTATTACAGTTTGTTTTATTCTATATAAGGGAATTCATTTAATTTTATTTAAACCGTTCGTTAATTAAAATGTGTGGTGCTGTTATTGAAAGTATGCTACCGTGTTCTTTATTTATTACAGTTCGTTGAACTTTGTTCATTTATTTTCTTTCTTTTATTTAAATAACCTACCCTTTACGGTGTTAGTAATTACTGTGCTGCTGATTTCTGATTTGGGAGTGATTTGTTTGTTAGAGATATATTAGGCAACCTTATTAAAAGTATTGCTCTTAACAGACCTGTATGATTTGTATCACTAGTGCAGTGTTCGTTCTTGGAGCATATAATCCCTGCCCGCGTGAAGCGCACCGCTTCCGGCTCACACTGTTCTGTAGTTTATTAAAGTTTCTTAACTCTGAACGTGTCGCTTGTCCATATTGCACCAAAATGCGACACTGCACTCCCTTGGGTCCGCAGCAACACACCCGCCATGCATGAAGTCGATTGGATGAACGGTTCTCGATATAATAAAAATGCAAACAGACAGACAGACATACAGACATTCCTGCCTTTATTAGAGAGAAGAATATGTTCAGCATCAACAAGAATATGTTGATTACTACCGAAGCTTTGAAGCTCAAAAAAATGGTATTCGGACCAGCCCTAATTATCACAAACATTCTAAATTAAAACTTACCATTGACATAAACAGTCAGCTCTACTGCCGTTTATTTTACATTTAAATCTTTATTACAAGCAATCCTGCATTCATAAAGAACTTTGTTTTACTACATCCACGAGTGCCATCTATTATTGCCTTGTTTATTTAAAAGTAGGGTTGGGTACCGAAACCCGGTACCAATATGGCACCGGAACCTATGTAACCGGTATGTACTAGAACCGAATCCGAACGCAGATTTCGGTGCCTCCATTCGGTGCCATGCCTGAGCGATCGATTGAAATACAGTGGGGCAAAAAAGTATTTAGTCAGCCACCAATTGTGCAAGTTCTCCCACTTAAAAAGATGAGAGAGGCCTGTAATTTTCATCATAGGTATACCTCAACTATGAGAGACAAAATGTCTTTGAAATTGTCTCACAGAAAGTATTCAAATTACTTTATAATTTATTTAATGAAGAAATATGAATTGCACCTCACCTTCACCATAATTATTTTACCCGCGCCAGACAGAGATGGACACAGTGCTGCTGCATGTCATGCCAAACCTCTCATGGCAACGTCATCAGCTTGAGATTGTTTTTTTGAGAGAAGCCTTTTTAGAGACCGCCGATCAAACATCCCAAAGCAATTATCGGCCGATAGTAGGGATGTAACGATTCACTCAACTCACGATTCGATTAGATTCACAATTTTGATTTCACGGTTCGATTCACGATTTTTTTTAAATTAAATGTGTCCTTTTATTATTGCTTGGACAAAATAATGTACGTTTCTTTGTGAAATTGAAATATAACATTATAATAATATACTAATATAGCACTTGTAAATTATTGCTCTTTTGTTGGTTTTGATTGCTTCTATTGTCCTCATTTGTTAGTCACTTTGGATAAAAGCGTCTGCTAAATAACAAAATTTAAATATAATGTAAATGTAAATAACAAAACTAAATTGACATTTTAAAACAAGCCCCAAATCAAATAAATAACACAAATAAAAGAAATATCTTCATATAAACAAAGTCTTTGTCTGTGCTCTTTCCATTTAAAATTAGAGACAACCACTGCATTTTAATCCTGATCCAAACAAAGATACAGCATACATGCAACATAAGCAGTTTTTAATCTAAATTAGATTGTATAATTTCGAAATTTGAAGCAAAATCAGAATGGTTTGACTTCAGTTTTGTGAAACTATACATAAAAAAAAATATCTGCATGAAACAGAAACAGCAGACGAGCTGAAACGCCAGCAGGTGGTGCTTGAAGCATTTCCTTGGTTCCCGCTGTAAACAAAGCAGCGCTGCATTTATGAACTTTAATATGCATTATACAGAGGCAAGAGGAAAAGAAAAAATACCATCTAAAGACAGTAAGTTCCCCTCAGACATAAATTCATATAAACTCCTACCCCTAATTGAATCGCGATTTGTTTAGCATCTCAACCAATTTGAATCATCACATATTTAAATCAATTGTCAACTGGATCGCGGTTAATCGTTACATCCCTAGCGATAGTGATCGGTAGCCGATCAATCAGAGCATCCCTAGTTGTATCTGGTCGTCTAGTCTGTGTGTGTGTATATGCATTCAGGGGGCGTGGTTTGGACAGTGATTTGCAGGGAGGGTGGGACGTTTGCTTTCAGTGCTATCAGGCTAAAGTTAGCATTTTCCAAGATGTCATACTGCACCTTTAATGTCCCCATGAAATCATAATTGGAATTGGCTTTTGGTATGACTATGTTAGGCTTAAGATTATCTGTAAGCTAGTATGCTCCAAAACAATGACAAAATTTGCTTTTACAAGATATAAGTAGGGATGCACGATATTATCGTACCGATATCGGAATCGGCTGATAATGGCTTTAAATGTACAAACCCAATTCCAAAAAAGTTGGGACAGTGTACAAATTGTGAGTAAAAAAGGAATGAGCTCATAATTTTTACAACTCTTTTGCTTTAGACCATCTACAAATGTT
>NW_015505339.1:1758453-1758854 GCF_001515645.1 Sinocyclocheilus grahami | reverse complement strand
ACAATTGGTGGCTGACTAAATACTTTTTTCCCCACTGTATTTGTCCTCTGGTTCTCCGAAACGGACGTAAGAAACATCATTGCGGCACCGCACGTGAAAAATAATTTCCCGACTGAGAAAATGCACGTGAACTCAAGTCGGAAAGGTCTAATAATACAAATCCAACACATCTTTGTAGTAACGAGAGTGTCTATGTTGTTTTCGCATTCCGACTTAAAAGCACAACTCGGGAAATGAGAGCATCCGAGGAGCGCGTGAATGCAGTAATTACACTTGCTCTGATGGCAGCAGGTAGCCTTTCGTTAACTAAGCTAAACATGCTTAAATTAAAATGCCTAAAGCTAAACTTCCCTTATATTCACATTTCTAAACCTGTTGTCCAACAAAAGAGAAAATTATAA
>NW_015505339.1:1757375-1757885 GCF_001515645.1 Sinocyclocheilus grahami | reverse complement strand
TCTCGACCTGTGATCAGTCAAAGCTGACTCCGGTAGCTCTTGTTGGATGCAGGGTTGCCAAGTCCGCGTTTTTCCCACAGAATTGGGCTACTTTTAAACTATTGCCATGGGTTGATTTTCCCAAGTGGGTTAAAAGTTTGAAATATTGCTTAAATTACATTTGACTGAAATGCTTGTATTGAAACATTTTGCATTCTACCTATGATACAACTTTCATGGTCTTCTACATTAACTGTTCCCTCCTGGTGGAATGACCTGCCCAGCTCAATCCAAGCAGCTGAGTCCTTAATATTTTCAAGAAACAGCTGAGAAAACATCTCTTTCATCTTCATTTGATCCTCTAACTCTAGCACTCTCTATTCTAATGCTACTTCTAATTTTATCTGCTTGTTTTTTTTAAATTAAAAAACTTGACCCTCTAACACTTCCACTCACTATTCTATTTCTATTCTAACTACTTGTTTTATTTATTAAAAAAAGAGCCTCTAACACTAGCATTCTCTATTCTTT
>NW_015505339.1:1733508-1753774 GCF_001515645.1 Sinocyclocheilus grahami | reverse complement strand
GTTTGCAGACTGTTATAAAAAGAAGAGGGGATGCCACACAGTGGTAAACATGGCCTTGTCCCAACTTTTTTGAGATGTGTTGATGCCATGAAATTTAAAATCAACTTATTTTTCCCCTTAAAATGATACATTTTCTCAGTTAAACATTTGATATGTCATCTATGTTGTATTCTGAATAAAATATTGAAATTTGAAACTTCCACATCATTGCATTCTGTTTTTATTCACAATTTGTACAGTGTCCAAACTTTTTTGGAATCGGGTTTGTGCATTGGCGATAAAAAGTTATGCTGATATATCTTGCCGATAAGAGGAATACATTAACTCACATGTGCTCAGGGTGTGCTAGCGATCAGATCACATAAACAGTGCGATTAGATCATGTCAGCATTGTGGCTCTTTCTTGAAGCAAAGGTTTGCCTGAATAGTGATTAGATTCACTGTTGTAGGATCGCTGCATATAAACTGAGAATGCACGTACAGAATGACGCATTCGGTGTGTGATAGAGTAAATGGTAATAGCACGTGCAGTGGCAGCAGCAGCAGCCTCCCCCGGGTCCTAATGTCCGTTCAGTAAGGAGTTTTAATTCCATAGGGGGCGATGTTTGGCCTACTTTTAATAAAATGAAAGTAAAATACACAAATAACATTTAGACTATGTCTTCCCACGATTATAACAAAAAAAAGCATAGTTGTTTTTGTGTGCTGCCGTGCGGAGCGACATGGCGGAAGGCGTGAAATTGAGGAAGGAGTATATCGCTAAACGGGGAGCTCCTTCTACAGTCTGGAACTGGTTTGGTCAGGGCTGTACAGTGCGCCCAAAAAAATACGGTCTGAGCCTTGAATAGATGTACTATAATAGCATGTGTGCGATACAGTTTTGCATGTGTATGAGCCCGTTTACAAACCTGTTGTCTAGGGATGCACCGAAATGAAAATTCTTGGCTGAAGCTGAACAAAATTAAACACTGGGCTGAAGGCTGAATACCGAACAGTTTTTCATGTCCCCCCCCCCCATGTATTTTGCCAATTTTTTTCACCATTGCTTAAAGTCCCCCTGTAGTGAAAAGCAAGTTTTTTAGTTGTTTATTTGTCTATGTGGTGTTTTTAATATGCTTTTAGACAAACCATGTGCCAATCCATTAATCAACACCATTGCTGAGTATTTTCACCTTAAAACTGTAGTTTCCCAAAGGCTGTCCCAGAAACGCGGTTTGAAACAGCACTCGGTTTGCTACGTCACAATTCAATAACCAATCACGTCAAGGGATCGATTCGTATCACTAGCATGCAAAATATACCAATTGGAGCAAAAAACCCATGAAGCTGTGGTTTGATGTGAATTTAGAACCGCTAACTTGCATTATAACCCGTGGCAACAGTGTAAAAGAAGCCTGGAGTCAGACGCACCTCTCCCGCAGCTACCGTCTGCACTTCACATGCATTGCTCGCGGGCGCAAATTAAGAATCACAAACGGCTGCATTCGAGTCTACGAGGCATTTTAGGACACAACATCGTCAATTAAGTAACTTTAACGAATGTTACAGTATTCACTGTAGTTGCCTGCTAGTAAAAACATAGTTTTATCAGTCATTATCCGTGTATGCCATTGTTCCGTGGTTACTACAGTTCAGTGGATCAGGAGGTGCTGGCTGGTGTGACTGAGTGGAGGCGGGGCTAATTTGCATATTAATAGATCCACTTATAGTAAATGAGGCAAGGGTGTTGTTACATTCAATCTATTTTAAGGCATGAGAAAATTATTTTCACAAGAAAAAACATTTAAATATGTAATTTTGATGATCAAAGATGAGTTTTAAGGGATACAATATTCGACTACGGGGACTTTAAATAAAATATCCAAATTTAGCTTTTTACTGTTTTGTCTTGCTTTTTCACAGAAAAAATCAATTATTTATATATATATGTGGGTCAAAGATGAAAAGGGTGTTTCAAGCATCAAAAAAATAAAATTGCAATACAGCTTTACGTTTTGTTTTTTTTCCCCATACATTAGAATGTGTCCTGTTTAAGTTTATATTTTTCTGAACAAAAAATAATTATTATCATGCATTTTTTATTATGTTTGACAGAAAACACACACTAAAATGTAATTCATTTATATACCAAAAAATCTTGTTAGGCATATTTAAAACATGAATAAAACATAGTTTTATCAGTCATTATCCGTGTATGCCATTGTTCCGTGGTTACTACAGTTCAGTGGATCAGGAGGTGCTGGCTGGTGTGACTGAGTGGAGGCGGGACTAATTTGCATATTAATAGATCCACTTATAGTAAATGAGGCAAGGGTGTTGTTACATTCAATCTATTTTAAGGCATGAGAAAATTATTTTCACAAGAAAAAACATTTAAATATGTAATTTTGATGATCAAAGATGAGTTTTAAGGGATACAATATTCGACTACGGGGACTTTAAATAAAATATCCAAATTTAGCTTTTTACTGTTTTGTCTTGCTTTTTCACAGAAAAAATCAATTATTTATATATATATGTGGGTCAAAGATGAAAAGGGTGTTTCAAGCATCAAAAAAATAAAATTGCAATACAGCTTTACGTTTTGTTTTTTTCCCCATACATTAGAATGTGTCCTGTTTAAGTTTATATTTTTCTGAACAAAAAATTATTATTATCATTAATTTTTTACCATGTTTGACAGAAGACCCACACTAAAATGTAATTCAGTGTAACAATATTTATATACCAAAACATCTTGTTAGGCATATTTAAAACATGAATCATTTGATGGCATATTAAAAGACTCTATTTAAGCATCACAGTGCAGCCCTCAAATATCAATTAACTTTAATTTTTAAATCTTTATACTTTGCTAATGTCCTTCAAACCACTATGTTTTCCAATTTGCCAGCAATAAGTTTTTGTAAGGAAGTACAATAATTGTATATGTATGGATGCATATATATGTGAGATAAACTGTTCTATTGTTCTATGTATGTGTATTGAGATATATATAAATTAAAGTGAAAATCATTTAAAATATATTAAAATTTAGTATGATCATATATTCTTATTTGTATTTTTATAAGTACATGTCAGAATAAGTATATTGTTTCATTTTTACATAAATGTGTTACACTGAATGACCATGGTTTGTTACTCTGAATGACAATTTGCCAAAAAGAGAGATAACATTGCCATTGTTCCCATAACTGAAATATTTGTAGTATTAATCTGTGTCATTAAATTAGTTTTAATAATAATCCTGAGTAAATGACTGCAGAAACAGATGCTGAAATATAATAAGTATTTTCCTGATGCTCCCCTGCCATGCTTGCTTAGCTTGTCACTTTGTTTCTGACTTGCTCGGCCTCAAAAATTCCTGCTTGCAGCCACATTTATTAATGCTTTCTGTTTGCAAAAATAAATGACATTATCAGGATGAGTATTTGGGGTGGGCCTCAGTGATCGCTCTTGAACTACTGACATACTGTAGTGAGGGGGTCTCTCTGCCCAGAATTATTGGCAAGCTGTTATTTCAACAATTACAATCAATATCATTCTCTTTTCCTGGCTAAAGGCACGTTCACACCAAGTACGGTAAGGATAAAGATAAAAAAAAATTAAAAAGCGGAAAAAATAACCTTTCTGTATAAAAGAATAGCAGATTCTACAGCACAACTAACAATAATTGTTGGATTTTACAGATTTGAACACCGTGTGAATGTTATAATAAATGTATGTTTTTGTTTTGTTATTTACAGAACAACAGTCAAATTAAAATACTAACATTTCTGAATGTTGATGGAGCTTTTATTTTGGCGGAAACCCCAGGACGACCTCAGTGCTTTTTTTTTTTTTTTTTTTTTTTGACAACAGCAGATTTATAAATGGTTCTCATTGAGAAGTTGGGAAGATGTTTCTTGCACGTATCACATTGTCACATCCATACCTTGTAAAAATTCATTAAAATGTTACTGAGCAACTGATGAGTAACACTGTTTCAGCACAGATTTTCCTGACACTTTGGACTTTGAACCCTGGCTGACAAGCAGATAACGCTGTCAGAATACATGCAATTCGTGCATGTAATAGAAAAGGTTTACTAATTGATTAAGGCCATTTCGCGATTTAAGTCATCATACAGTAACCAGCAACAACCACCCTTCCACTTCTCATTGGAGACATGAGATTCAGCACTAAGTTTCTCACTGTCGGTGTTTGTAACGATTTTTGCATCTTTCTCTGAGAGTTTTAAATGCTTTCATACTGCCGACATGTTTGCTGCATTAACACGCTACTCTATTTGATCACGTCACATCATTGTTTGGTACAATTTATTCGTTTTTTCCACTTATTCGGGCAAACACTGAAAGAGCTTTTTCTTTTTTTTTTTCTCGGCCAAACAATTTCGGTTGCCGAACATTTGGTGCATCCCTACTGTTGTCCAACAAAGATATCATTTATTGACATGCTTTTTCTCCAAATTACATTCATAACAGTCGAATGTTTGAAATAACTTTGTGATCAGACGGGGTTTCATATCACAGAATGAGGCAGAAATCATTCTATTTTATAGTATTATATATATAGTGATAAAGGCTATGAGATAGCCCAGGGGTGCCCAAACTCGGTCCTGGAGGGCCGGTGTCCTGAAGAGTTCAGCTCCAACCCCAATTAAACACACCTGAACCAGCTAATCAAGCTCTTACTAGGCATACTAGAAACTTGAAGGCAGGTGTGTTGAGGCAAGTTGGAGCTAAACTCTGCAGGACACCGGCCCTCCAGGACCGAGTTTGGGCACCCCTGGGCTATGTCAATTAGCATCGCATTATAAATATTCATTATTCTTATAAAAATGCCCAAGATTGCTTGAACCATATATTGTCACAATTGTATGTTTATTGAGTTAAAATTTCTCTATCTGCGTTTTATTCGGCTACAGCGATAACTGGATACCTTTGTCCATATTAAAGATTTCCTGGAGCATCATCAGTGCAATTACTTTTCTGCGACGATGGAGTTCATCACTTAAACAGGCTGTTCCATACAGAGCACAAAAAATACAAACCATCATAAAAATTGTTTTAGACAAAGTTTTTTCTTTATTTGCTAAAAATGGAAGTGCAGAAATATAACACCTCCTACACCTCAACAAAATATAAAATAAAAAAGAAGGGCAGACATTTAGGCCAAAGTGGGCGAAGATAAAAATCCTTGTCATTATTTGATCTCTGTTATTGGAAAATAAAACTGTTTGGTTACCCAGATTCTTCAAAATAAACGGGTTCAAATTAATAGCGCGGTTTCATTCCTTTTGGTGCATAAACATTATATTGAACGTTTTAATGTTTCTATAACATTTTGCTAATGTTCCCATTTAGTTATGAAAATGTTATTTCTGAACATTCAAAATGTCCTCTTTTTTTTGTAATGTTTTAATAACATTTTTATAGATATGCAAACATTAAGAAAACATTCTATTTTAAATTCTAATATGCTGAAACTAGTAACATTTAAAAAACATTATATTAGGGCTGCACAATTCATTGAAATTGTAATCACGATTACAATTATGGATGCCACAATTAGGTAATCGTTCAAAGTGCCAATTAATAAATTGGCATAAAACGATGGTATAAACATCATTCAATGTAAATTGTGATAATCGTAATTATCGCGATTACAATTTCAAGGGAATAATCGACAATTATGATTTTTGTCACAATCGTGCAGCCCTACATTATATCCAACAAAAATCTTTCAGAAACAAAACATTCTATAAATGATGTATGAGCGTTTTTGTGTTAACATTTTTAGAACATTATAAAAGACAACACTGAATGAATGTTCTATTTCCATTCCTGGAGAAACACATTAGCCAGAGTACCTTGCCAGAACATTCCTGTAATGTTTTAATAACATTTTTATAGATATGCAAACATTAAGAAAACATTCTATTTTAAATTCTAATATGCTGAAACTAGTAACATTTAAAAAACATTATATTAGGGCTGCACAATTAATTGAAATTGTAATCACGATTACAATTATGGATGCCACAATTATGTAATCGTTCAAAGTGGCAATTAATAAATTGGCATAAAACGATGGTATAAACATCATTCAATGTAAATTGTGATAATCGTAATTATCGCGATTACAATTTCAAGGGAATAATCGACAATTATGATTTTTGTCACAATCGTGCAGCCCTACATTATATCCAACAAAAATCTTTCAGAAACAAAACATTCTATAAATGATGTATGAGCGTTTTTGTGTTAACATTTTTAGAACATTATAAAAGACAACACTGAATGAATGTTCTATTTCCATTCCTGGAGAAACACATTAGCCAGAGTACCTTGCCAGAACATTCCTTGTTACCGGGGGAGGCTGTACTACCTGTTTTCTTTGCAATGGAAGACAGGGGAGTGTTTGGGAAAACAGTCTGAAATCATGCAAAATACACTTCATAGCCAATACATTTTGTTAGTTCCCACTGCTTTTGTTGGGTGAATTTTAGACAGGCCTATGTGAGAGTAAATGTGAGACAGACCTTTCTCCAGGGGTTCAGGATACAGACCACCTGTTCCCTGGCTATATTAAAGACAGCTCTGCTATGGCATCGACTGATAAACAGGGTTCATCCGCTTTAATGAATAGCAAATGGTTCAGTTGCATTAGGGTTTGGGGTCTTGTAAATTTTTCACTGACCTACATTTGGATGTTTATTTCTATCCTAACTAGCACGTTAATTATGTCCAGCCTCATTTGCCCAGAGCCACATTTCAGCCGAAATCACAGTAGAGTTTTTTATTTAAAAAGGGAAACGGTAACTTGTCTTATTACGAACAAAGCTTGCAGATGGCTAACTTCAGTTGACTCGATTATTGTTCCTACATTGCATAATTGCCTAAAAAGAGAATAATGCAAAAGAACTGAATATACTAATTAGGCACAACTCCTTTCTCTCATCATTATTGTTTAACTAGAGCACACCCATTTGCCCTTTTCTCTCTGAAGAGACAAACAGCTTAACCATCTAGATTGCGCTGTCGAGGCCAAGCATTGCTAGCAGTTTTTTTTTTTTTTGCTAATCAGCACTGCATCATCGCTGCCAATTTATTGTGGGCCTCTAGAGTGACCTTTCAATAATGGAAGCTCTGGTTCTGATAAAACGCCATGTTGATTCTATTTCATGATAACATTTCTTTCAGATGGCTGAGTTGTCCTCTGGCCTTCCTGTTCGGGTGCACTCATATGTTTAAATCAAGAGTTTTTTGGAACATCTTTCCTTGGGAATGAAGGTCATTTCATTGAAAAGGATCATTTAATAGAGGTCTTGCAAGCACTGATGGGAATTCAGAGTGTTTCTAAATTTGCTTCTAAATTCTAAATTTGCTCAATTACAAAACAGTTATTGTAAAATGTTAAGTCATCAGTGAAGCAGGAGATGAGAGGGTTACTTGTAGTGCTGTCAAAATGGCTGAAAAACTCGATTCAAATTTTTTTACTTAAATATTATCAATATTCGAATTATATTCAAATTTAAAAGGCATAATTTCAGTTAGGGGGAAAACATCTTTTGGCTTCTCTCCTGAGGCCACAAGAGGGTGCATCGAGCAAAACATTATGCACGTTTCTTCAAAGCATAATAAAATAACACGACTATCTTTGAAAAAAAGTGCATAATGTTTAAAATAATGTTTATAAACCTTATATTATTAATAAAGTTGTTTAAACAAAACAGCATCATGCATGTATGTATAGTTTAATACAAAGGACCGAAAACCAATCACAAAGAGTACTTTATTCATTTAAAAACTTGAGATGCAGCGGGAAACTTTTTGATACGTTTTTATGAGCACGCGCATCCCAGCGGGGTTAACCTACACTCACTCTATTGTGTTTAAACTGTCAAAAACACCCATGGTTCACATACACACTGTTGGTTTTGTCTAAATGTCTAAATTGTCTAAATCAAATGTAAACATCTGGGAAAGAAATCGCATGTGTATCAATATACTGATCTGTGCATTACAGTAGGTCTAGTCCAGCAGCCAAATATGAGAATCAGTAGAATCTATATTATTCATACGATTAATAATATGCGGTTTTATTTTTTACATTTGATTATTCCATTTCTTACTTGAATGCTGCTTTTAAGAATACTTACTGTACCTAAAAAATGTAAGGCAGGTTATTATATTTTCTCTTATTTACTTTATTTGTCCTATCTCAATGTCATCAATGCATTCTGCTATAAAATAAACATGATCACATAAACAAGGAAAATAATTCAAAATATTATTTCCAAAGGTGTACAAAACTTATATTTTTGTGCAAAAGATAAACTTATTCCATGATAAAATATTCCATGTTCAAAGTTAAGCTCATTCAGCAGTATTTGTAGCAAAGTTGTTTTACAAAATAATAATAATACTAACAACAACAATTACAGTCTTTACAAATAAATCTCTTGGTTAGTGAGGCACATTGTAAGTAAAATAGAAATTTTGAAGGCCATAGGGTCAGCCATCAAACACTGAACTGGACTAGATCCAATGCGGCGCCAGGCGCAACACAAGTAGGCCAAGTGTTTTTTGCTAGTTTCAGCCCGACGCAGTTGTCATTTTCATGTCCTGCGCCACGTTGTTTAAATAGCAAATGTGTTTGCGCCCATTTGTGCACCCATGGGCGTGCTGGTCTGAAAGATAGGTGTGCTCAGGCGCATTGCTGGCGCGTTGCTATTTTGAGGCAACTGAAATAGAATTTCATAGACCAACAAAAACCTGGTCTAAAGTCTGGCTCAATTTTTTCTTTGTTATTTAAAGAGCACGTTAGTAATATGCGCCTATAGACGGGTGCACAACGCGCGTACACTTTGCTTATTACACACACAGGGCAGCAGCACAAAAACATTTTTAAAAACGACAGAACAGCATACGTTGTTTACGTCCAGCTGATATTCTCCAAAATGGCACCAGGGTGATGCGGAGGAGACGAATTGTTGAATAAAGTCGTTTTTTTTCCTTTTGCGCACAGAGTATTCTCATAGCTTCGTATAATTGCGGATGAACCACTGATGTCACATGGATTATTTTACAGATCTCCTTGCTACGTTTCTGGACTTGGGAACATTTCAGTTGCGTTGCTGTCTATGCAGGGTCAGACAGCTCTCAGATTCCATCAAAAGTATCTTAATTTGTGTTCCGGAGATAAAAGAAGGTCTTACGGGTTTGAAACGACAGAATTTTTGGGTGAACTAACCCTTTAAAGGGGTCTGGGTTTCAGTTCTTTTAGATAAGAAGAATATGATCTTCTTATAACCAGTTTCAGGCTGAAAAACACTTTACGTTTTAAAAATGGTTGAGGTTTTGTTGTAAAACACTGATGGGCAAACATTTTTTTTGATTAAATAACTTTGAAAGGTAGTGCACATGCATCACAGAATCATTGGTTGTGAAGTGCATTAATTCTAATGAACATAAATAATAGGAACAATGTTCATTGCCTGTGGCATCCATTGAGGTGGATTCAGCTTCATGTGCACCTTTCTAAACCAATTTTTTTGCCTCTTTTTATGTAGTGTACATAATCATGGCTTTTAACGACCCAGTGGGCCTTTTCTGCTGACTAAATGTTGTCCTGTATCGGTTAGTGCTGTGTTCAAAATATCGATACGACTATGTATCGTCATTTTAGTAGAAATGTGCGAGGTTTCTAAAAAAGAATGAATAGAGCATCGGTTAATAATCTGGCCGCAGAGGAACACAATGGGGTTGCCTGATATAAAGAGACGTAATCCCCAAAACAGAGCTTTACACTTGCGCAATACAGAAATATCTGCTAAACGTGCTACTCATCTTTGTCAACCTGGCAACCCTGTGCTCACGCGCTCTCTCCACTGTGGATAAACGCACTTGCGTTCTGAAAACACCGCTTAGCTTGCTGTTTAGCTATCTCCACTTCAAGTCTATTCTCAGAAAAGTGTGATTCATCAACTGTTCATTAGAGAGAGAGAGAGAGAGAGAGAGAGACTGTGTAGTTTTTATTTTTTATTGTAGAGAGTGTGTTAATTCGTGCAATGATAACCTACCAGCAATGTAAATTATTTTTTAAACATAATAGAATGAGTACATTACAATATAAATTTATTAGAACAAGTACATTATAAATTTATTATACAAGATGCAAACAATCAGAATATTGTACCTAGTGGGGAGTGCACAATGTAAACATGAAACATATGCCATTACCTATATTGTACTGTGGTACAGTTATGGAGGCCCTTCATAATGCAGAGGTCAACTGCCTGCTCTGCCAATAGTTAGAAATGGCACTATAGTAAGCAGTGTTTAATAAACAGCTGTTTTTCTAAATTCTGCTGAGGTGAAATTCAGTGCAGTCATGTATCGTGATACGTATCGTATCGTGGCCTCTGTATCGTGATACGTATCGTATTGTGACTTTGCTGGTGATACACAGCCCTATAAAATATATATGCAAAACACATCCCATTGACACTTGAATGTGAATAGAATGAGTACATTACAATATAAATTTATTAGAACAAGTACATTATAAATTTATTATACAAGATGCAAACAATCAGAATATTGTACCTAGTGGGGAGTGCACAATGTAAACATGAAACATATGCCATTACCTATATTGTACTGTGGTACAGTTATGGAGGCCCTTCATAATGCAGAGGTCAACTGCCTGCTCTGCCAATAGTTAGAAATGGCACTATAGTAAGCAGTGTTTAATAAACAGCTGTTTTTCTAAATTCTGCTGAGGTGAAATTCAGTGCAGTAATGTATCGTGATGCGTATCGTATCGTGGCCTCTGTATCGTGATGTGTATCGTATCGTGACTTTGCTGGTGATACACAGCCCTAGTATCAGTATCTGTCAAAGAGGTAGAGGTCACATTCCATCAGTCAGGTCTCTCATTGGGCAATCACATGTGTATGTGCTGCAGGGTGAGCCTGAGGCGGGAAGGGGGAAGAGTGAGAATGCAAAAGGATGATCTGCTATGCAGTCGGTCTCTAACCAATCGCAGCTTTGTTGTCATATGCGCAAAACATTGCAACTTTTTCAGAGCTTTGAAATGAGTACGTGCTAGTGATGAATGATCTGCAGGCTGATATTTGGTCATTTTGATATTATCAGCATTAGTAAACTGTGTCCGTTTGGCAGATTAACAGTTCTAAAAGTTTAAATATTGATTGTAAATATAAATTTAATTTTTGCAGTTGTGCATATCTCATGTGCATTCATTAGAAGGTTTTATATTTATGAACTTATAGTATATATCTGCATTATATTGGCAGTCAGACACCCTTCTTTGTAGATATTGATCATTGGAAAAACCCACATTTGTTGACTAGTGTGAATTTTTTTTTAAATGGCTTGTGTTAGCATTACAGAGTTCAACCCATATCAGCAGCATAGTATTTTGCTCAGACATTAGTATGCACACTCATACCACGCAGAGCTTTACATTAGTTTGCTTCAGCCCACGCAATATGCACTGCTGCCGTGTGTACAGCTGCAGCTGACGCCCGTTCAAAGGCTTGCACAATCACTCATAGGTGTCTCTGTACAAAACCCCAGCATGCACAGCAAACCTGAGCCACTTTAAATTTGTTAACCATTAAACTGTATACTGCCACTTTTGTTTGTTTGTTTGCTTATCCTGAAGCTCTTATTCTGTGTTGTTTTCATATCCATAATGTAATGCTTGTGCATTGCTTTTATTCTGAAGCATATTGCAAGATGTTGATTTAAAGGCACAATATGTAAGATTATTTTATTAAAATATCCAAAAACCACTAGAACAATGTTATATATTTTGCTGACTTGTGTACTTGCATTATCCCAAATGTTTCGAAGAATGTTTAAATCCAGAGAAATAAGCAATTTTAACTAGTGACATGGACCGTGTCCATAGTGTCATTGTGTTGCCTGCCAAGGATGTCATGACCCCTCTCGATTTCCGGTTTTGTTTTGTAGAAAACATGGAAACATCAAAGACGCTTTAATATGTTAATATGACACGTTTTAATAGACCGGTGACGACCGCACAGAGTAGTCATGGCGTCATCAAACTATGCCTTTGTCTATTTGTTTATTTTGAATACGCGCCCTCTAGCGGCGAAAATGACATTGTGCCTGTAAGTGTGAAGATTAGCCCTTTTTTTATTTTTTTATTTATTTTTTTAACAGTCAGGAGACTAATGTCCTTTGGACAAATGCATTGAAAACAGCACAGATCTGAGTCACATGTGTGGACATGTATGTAATTAGACAGATGGCCCGCGTTTTTGTTCATGTGTTTATGGATGTTATATATAGATGTTTGTTGGGTCCTTCAGGCGGAGAGGCCAACACAATGTGTCATTTTGGTGAGGGTCGAGTGTAAAGGATGTATCATGCTCTCATGTATGGATTTTAAAAATGGTTAACCTATTACTAACTGATTGTTCAGTCCCCTAGTAGTGAATACCATTCAAGTTTGTAAAGAGGAACTGATTAGTACAAGTTTAAGGGTACAATTTTCCAGTAGCAGTTATTCCAGTTATTTTTGTAATTTAGCCAGGTTTCCCATGGCCAGCTTACATGCAATGTGCTTGCCTTGCATTATGATCATAGAACATTAAACATGTTCACCAATAAGTACAAATTCAATATTGTAAACATAATTCACGTTATGGTATTGTTGTTCTTTATAGGGCTGTGTGATTAATCGAAATCATCATAAAATCGCGATTTGAGCGTGCATGATTTCTAAACCGCTTAATAGCACGATTTTCCGTGCCCTCGACCTCCCGCAGTATGCTATCCGAACCAATCAGAATGCAGCGTGCCTAAATGGAGCATGAGAACAGAACAGACCGGGCGGGCATACAAACGTAACACCAGGTTCACACACTCCATCTGTGGTGCGTATTTTTTCCCGTGCCCATGTTAACAGATCAAAGCGTTCTGCACGCGATTGTGCTCCGGCAGTGCGCTCCAGGAGTGGTGCGTCTGCAGCAGTCATGCTGCGATTGTTTCCGCACGGAGTCTATTTCTGCTGTGCTGCACGCGCTGAAAGTGACAGCGCATTATTCGCAGTAAAAAATAACATTGATTGGCACAGAAATTTAGTAATTACACCACAAATGCATATAATTAAAGTCTACTGTTTCACAGTCAACACATGGCTTTTTGGCTAGAGTTAAAACAAGGAAAAGTGCACTTTTAGATAAACAAGGCAATAATAGATGGCACTCGTGGTGGTAGTTAAACAAAGTTATATTTATTGAGTTTAAATGTCTAAGAATATGTCTATGAAAGATTGTATTACTGTACTGTGATAAAAGAGAATCACAATGCTGAATAAGCATTTTCAGAAACAACGTTTGGATTTGAAGTCAAAATAATGGATAAATGTTGTGTTTGTTGTAAACAGCCGCGGATCAGGAGCGGACTGCAAACGCGTCCTGTGCGAAAGCAAAATGAGTCCATGCTGCTTCTGCACCATATACACATACTGTATACGCACTGCAGAGTACGTGTGAACTTGGCGCAACAAATCTAGTTCAACATCTGAGGCAACGCCACAAAAGCTCTATGACCAATGCATGGCAAAAAAAAATCCCTGGACATGGGATTTGTATTTTAATTTTTTTCTGCCATACGTCTATTCTAGAGACATTTTGTTACACTTTTACTTAGTGATTATTTTGCCTTATGTCTGTTCTAGAGACATGTTACAGCTTTTTTGATAAAGCTCTAATTGGTTTTCTTTTGGGAATATGTTTCAAATTCACACTGAAAGCATTTATGACTGTAAAGCATGTCTGTGTGTGTCAAAATCGTGATTAAATATCGAAATCGCAAAATTGATCAAAGAAATCGCGATAGAATTTTTTTGTCCAATCAAAAAAAGCCCTAGTTCTTTACCATATCAACCACTTGCGCGCCTGGGTTTGAACACAATTCTCGTGTATGAAAAGTGTCTGTACACTAGGGTTGACAACACCTGTAATGCGGGGGTGGGGGCGTTCCCTCTTTTCCTCGCTTTCCTTCGCTTTTAAATAGCTTGGAAAAACGGCGTACGCATTTTACTTTCACTTTCAAATAGCGGCAATTCGGAGTAAAGCAATTTCTCATTTTTAGTTTGTTTGAATTTTCCCTCTTTTCCTCGCTTTCCTTCGCTTTTAAATAGCTTAAAAGCGCCGTGCGCATTTTACTTTCGCTTTCGAATTAGTAGCAGTTCGACGTCAATTGCTTGAATGCAACAAAAAAATACAATGTCAAACTCACTTTAGCGTATATATAAAAAATATAACTTTTATTAACAAAACAAATAAAAATACACCATGCTGTTTGTCTCGCTCGACTCACTCTCCTCACTGGATAAATGAAATGTGATCTGTGCTGCAACTGTCGTTCAACTGCATTGAGCAGCCGCATTCCGTTTTTAATTGTAGTGTCTGTTCTTTTACTGAACTAAACGATTTTTATTACAATAAAAAATCAAAACGACGGTGGGGGTCGGTGACGCGGTGGGCAAGTGACGTAACCGGTGTATCACCGTCGGCACCGTCTATCGCGGCAAGCCTACTGTACACATGACAGGCAGCAGAAAAGCTTGACATGTACCAGCAACTATACATTATTTAAGATAATTTAAATATAGATATTATATCTGTTGTTATCAGGTTTCTTTCAATTTTTCAGAAATTTTATGTTTTAAGACTTTTCTGTTTTATTCTACATCAAAATACTCCCTTACATTTCTCTCAAACTTGCACGCATGAGAAACAAATGCACGTAAAATGACGACTTCCCTCTCACCGGTTGGGATTTATATGTTATTATGATAGTATTGTCATATTAGTATTTTTAACCAATATCTTTTTGTTAGACTGATATTAAAAGCATATACAGTGTCTTGCGAAAGTATTCATTCATTCATTTTTTTTCATGTTTTGTTATGTTGCTGCCTTATGTTAAATTGCTTGAAATTACTTTTTTCCGCGACTTCCCTCTCACCGGTTGGGATTTATATGTTATTATGATAGTATTGTCATATTAGTATTTTTAACCAATATCTTTTTGTTAGACTGATATTAAAAGCATATACATGTTTTTGACACATTCGTGTCTTGCGAAAGTATTCATTCATTCATTCATTTTTTTCATGTTTTGTTATGTTGCTGCCTTATGTTAAATTGCTTGAAATTACTTTTTTCCCACATCATTCTACACTCCATACACCATAATGGCAAAGCAAAAACAGGTTTTTAACAGCTTTGCAAATTTATTACAAATAAAAAAACTTAAACGTTTCCATTGCATAAGTATTAAAACCCTTATCTGGGATAGTTGAAATTTAGCTCAGGAGCATTCATATTGCTTGTAGATATTACTACACTTCAAGTGAAGTTAATCTGTGGCAAATTCAATTGAATGGGTATGATTTGGAATGGCGCATCTTACCCACATCTTAATAAAAGGTCTAACGGCTAAAAACTGCATATCAGAGCAAAAACCAAGCCCTGAGGTCAAAATAACTGCCTGGAGAGCTCAGAAACAGGTTTGCATCAAGCTACGCATCTGGGGAAGAGTTCAGAAAAAATTCTGCTTCATTGAAGGTTCACAGAATCATGTAGCCTTCATTATCCATAATGGAAGACGTTTGAAACAACTAGAACTCTTCCTAGAGCTGGCCTCCTGGCCAAACTGAGCAACTGATGGAGAAGGGCATTGTCTAGACTGGTGACCAAGAAGCTGATGGTCAATCTAGTTGAGCTCCATGATCATATATGGGAGAAATCTACAGAAGGACAAACATCACTGCAACACTCCACTGATCTGAGCTTTATGTCGGTGTGGCCAGACTCAATCTCCTCCTCAGTGAAGACACACGAAAACCCACTTGGAATTTGCAAAACAGCACCTAAAGGATCCTCAGACTGTGAGAAACAAGATTCTCTGGTCTGAGGAACCTCAATTCCAAGCATAATGTTTGAAGGAAACCAGGCACTGCTCATCACCTGCAGAGTACCATCCCAAAAGTAAAGTGTGCTGGTAGCAGCCTCATACTGTGGGGCTGTTTTTCAGTGGCAGGGACTGAGGGACTCGTCAGAGTAGAAGAAAAGCTCAATGCACCAAAATATTGAGATAGCCTTAATGAAAACCTAGTCCAGAGCATTCAGAACCTCAGACTGGGCAGAAGGTTTACCTTCCAACAGGACAATGAGCCTAAACACAGCAAGAGTGGCTTATAGACGACTCTGTGAATGTCCTTGAGTGGCCCAGCCAGAGCCTGGCCTTGAACCCAATCAAATATTTCTGGAGAAACCTGAAAATGTGTGTCTGCCCCCATCCAACCTGACAGAGCTTGAGAGGTGAAGAGGCGAGGAGAAGAATGACAGATAATTGCCAAATGCTGATATGCAAAGCTTGTCGCATCATACTCCAAAATACTTGAGGCTGTTAAGGTGCTTCAGCTAAATAATGAGTTAAGGGTTTTAATACTTATGCAATGTACTTTGTAAATTTATTAAAAATAAAAAACTGAAATAAAGTTGTGACAGTTCTGTTTTTGCTTTGTCATTATGGTGTATGGAGTGTAGATTGAGTAGTTTGTAGGGCTGTCAAAATTTTTTTCGTATATTCGTCGAATTTAAAATAAAAATCCACATTTTTAGGTGTGCGTTAAGGAGGCAGCCTTATCAGCGGCGCACGAGATGCGATGACGATGTAGGAGTCATTGCATTATAATGTTTTTGTTAGCCTGTCCAGTTGAAGCCACTAGATGCGGCGCTGCTTCGTTGTTCATTAAAAATATAGTGGAAAAAGAGAACATCAATGCGGAGAAGATCTTGTTTACATCAAAACCGAAACCAAGCCGTTCACACAGAACATATATTTCACGCACAAAAACACATACAGGGAATTTTTCCCGTCATATCTTGAATTTTGAAAAAACTGCATGTAATAATGCAAGTCCTACAGGACTAGGGCTGTGATGGTGGCAGATTTTTACCACTGCGGTGGTAATGGACCAACTACCGCCGGTGGCGCGGTGTTGATATATATATAAATATAATATTAATATTATATATATTGGGGTTGGCCACCCCACTCACAACTGCTGCTTCTGTCACTTTTTCTCTTGACAAGAAGTGCATTTATTCAGTCGCAGAATGACTGAGAACGGGAGACGTTTCAGACGGAAACGGTCCTGTGCTCGAAGCGCGTGCTCTTCAATTGCACGCACAAAGGCGATAGACAATTTGCAACTATTACTGTTATCACCCTTGTACAGCCGGTGGCAGTAGACAACCGCGGTAGCAACTGACCACTGCGGTGACGCGGTCGTCACGGCGACTGTCACAGCCCTATACAGGATTGGGCAGGACGGTGTGCATTAAATGCTTTAATAATTTTAACACATTATTTTTTTTCCTATAATTAATCACACCAAAAAAAAAAAAAGGTGTTAAATTGACAGCCCTATTTGAAAAATTGTGTAACCATGTACACATTTTTACTGTCACTTTTGATCAGTTAACCAGCAGTAAATCTTGCACCAGGGACCGGTTGCATAAACCATTTAGACTGATCTTAAAAAGTTAGTAATGTAATTTTTTTTTCTTCTAGACTAGTCGTAACTTTTTTTAAATCAGTTACAAAATGGTAGACTGGTCTAATTTGAATTAAAAAGTAAGACTGATTAGCCTTTGGCTAACTGCTAGTTGGTCGAACAAGTTCTTAAGACACAGTCTTAACATAGTGGCTATGTTTATGCAACATGCCCAAGGTGTTTTTTAGTATAAACAGCTGAATATCATATGTGACCCTGGACCACAAAACCCGTCTTCAGTAGTACAAGTATATTTGTAGCAGTAGTCAACAATACATTGTATGGGTCAAAATTGTTCATTTTTCTAAAATCATTAGGATATTAAGTAAAGATCATGTTCCATGAAGATATTTTGTAAATGTACTACCGTAAATATATCAAAACTTAATTTTTGATTAGTAATATGCATGGCTAAGAACTTCATTTGGACAACTTTAAAGACGATTTTCTCAATATTTAGATTCAATATTTTTTTTGCACGCTCTGATTCCAGATTTTCAAATAGTTCTATCAATTTTAAAAAATTTACCCTTATGACTGGTTTTATGGTCCAGGGTCACTGGGTCTGTGTAAGTGCCGATGTGTTCTTAGAAGTAACCACAAAGTCAATTTCATTGTAAATAGAGATTATTTTGACAATGAGCATGAAGTCTAGATTCATTGAGATGTTTTTAAACAGGCTCAAGCTGTGTCATCATACCCTGACTGCTGCCGCTGCCAGTCTGTCCTTCGCAGACCTGACTCCTCATGCCGGTCTCTTCTCCAGACAGAGAGATATTGATCCCAGGGCTATTTTTTACATTACTGAGTTGCGGCACAGAGTTATTTTTAATCTATCCCCGCCTACTCAAATGCACACCTATGCGGAACCTAATCCCCGACTTCCCTTTGTAGCAGCGATCCCCGCATATCTGCATTTCCTTCACCCTTCATGTAGCACCACAAAGCACATTGAAGATGGGTGACCTTTCAGAGCGTTGCACGCTCAAGTGGACAATCAGCCTGACACAATACATCATGCAGAGCTGATTCATCCATCTCCTAGATAACCCACAAAGGAAGGCAGTCAGCTTTGTGAAGTAGGCGTCATGGTGTAGCCTAGATTCATCTGAATACCTCACCTTTGCAGCAGTGATGTTAGCGCTGTGGCTCTCTGCAAGGCCAGCGGGCTGAGCACAGATCTGAAGTGGACTGTGCCAAATGCAGGGGAGTGAAGCTGGCACAGTGCAAGTCTGTGTTTTTGGTAAGATGGAAATGAAACCGAGGGTGAGAGCCAGAGAGGGCTTCCCCAACCTCACTGCTGCAGCTCTGCAATACTGAACAAGAAACACTGTAAATCATATAGTTGCACTGATCTATAATCTGTACCATTTGTATTTTGAAATGCGAGAGGCGAATGTAATCCGAGAAGCATTTTCAGTGTAAAATATTTATTCAGGAGTAGATTAACTTCTTTCTATATCTATTTTTTTTACTTAATTTATTCATTCAATTATTAATGCTAATGGGAATTGTAACTAATTTAAAAAAATTTTGTTCTGTAATTTAGGCATTTTGAACTGTTTTGGTTCTTTAATAATTTTATAGAAAAATAATTGGTTATCAGCATATTAGAATGATTTCTAAAGGATCATATGACACTGAAGACCAGATTAATGATGATGAAAATTTGCGTCACTGGAGTAAATTACATTTTAAAATATTTTGAAATAGAAAACCATTCCTTTAAATTATAACATTTCATGATATTACTGTTTTTTACTGCATTTATGATTAAATAAGTGTAGCCTTGATAAACATAAGAAACTTATTTCAAAAACATTAAAAAAAAATACAATTATTTTGCAATTTATTTATTTTTCGAGATGCCAAATGATGTGATAGAGCCATATATGTTTAGTGTGAGGCAGAAAAAACTAAAACAATGCATGTTTGCAATGTGCAGAACAACTGGAAATCGTGACATCACGTTTCTCCCGATTTCAAATCTGGGCATTTCAGAAGGGTAGAAAATAATAATTCATATTTTAAAATGTTGAGTGCATTTTGAGTTCTGAAACGTGCAGTGTGTTTTAATTGAAGAACTCTTAAGTCTTTTGATTGTAACAAAGAATATATTAGCTGTTGTTGTTGTTTTTACCTGAACGTAAAAGTAATCATAGCAGTTCATTGACTAAGTCAAGAACCACTTCAGTCAGTGAGTGAGCAATTAGACTAATTCAAGCTGATAGTTAATGAGTTTGAAATGGATTTTTGAGTCTTTTGATCAATACATTAAAATAATCTGCTTATAAGAATCAATTGTGTGCAAGTTTTCTTTTTTTCTTTTTTTTAAACAAATGGAACTGGTTTTTGGTTACCAGCCTGCTTATTCACCAAGTCACAAGTTGATGTATGAAGACATTAACTTGCTCATATCACTCTGTCCCAAGATGGAAGTCAGAGCCAATTGCGAGGTCACCTCTGTCTGCAGCAGAGTCAGATTAGATAGACTGAGACCATTAAAAGGGCTATTTATGGATTAGGAGAGCTTTATACGGCACTGCCTTTAGGGACCAGTATCTGGACATCTGTTTGGAGGCCAGCCGTCACTGTGTCTACTGCAGGATGGAATCAACATAGATTAGAC
>NW_015505339.1:1729797-1733288 GCF_001515645.1 Sinocyclocheilus grahami | reverse complement strand
TAAAAAAAAATACAATTATTTTGCAATTTATTTATTTTTCGAGATGCCAAATGATGTGATAGAGCCATATATGTTTAGTGTGAGGCAGAAAAAACTAAAACAATGCATGTTTGCAATGTGCAGAACAACTGAAAATCGTGACATCACATTTCTCCCGATTTCAAATCTGGGCATTTCAGAAGGGTAGAAAAGAATAATTCATATTTTAAAATGTTGAGTGCATTTTGAGTTCTGAAACGTGCAGTGTGTTTTAATTGAAGAACTCTTAAGTCTTTTGATTGTAACAAAGAATATATTAGCTGTTGTTGTTGTTTTTACCTGAACGTAAAAGTAATCATAGCAGTTCATTGACTAAGTCAAGAACCACTTCAGTCAGTGAGTGAGCAATTAGACTAATTCAAGCTGATAGTTAATGAGTTTGAAATGGATTTTTGAGTCTTTTGATCAATACATTAAAATAATCTGCTTATAAGAATCAATTGTGTGCAAGTTTTCTTTTTTTTAAACAAATGGAACTGGTTTTTGGTTACCAGCCTGCTTATTCACCAAGTCACAAGTTGATGTATGAAGACATTAACTTGCTCATATCACTCTGTCCCAAGATGGAAGTCAGAGCCAATTGCGAGGTCACCTCTGTCTGCAGCAGAGTCAGATTAGATAGACTGAGACCATTAAAAGGGCTATTTATGGATTAGGAGAGCTTTATACGGCACTGCCTTTAGGGACCAGTATCTGGACATCTGTTTGGAGGCCAGCCGTCACTGTGTCTACTGCAGGATGGAATCAACATAGATTAGACGTTTGTGTCACACAGACCTTTCATTGAAGTGATTCAAGGGCACTATGGGACATATCTTGAGTTGGAGAGTGCATTAACAATGGTTTATGTTCAAGGATAGAAAAAATCCACTTCACAATTAAAGTAATAGTGTAAGCGAAAATGACAATTTACTGAAAATGTATTAACCCTCAGGCCATCCAAGATGTAGATGAGTTTTTTTTGTTTTTTTTTCCGTCAGAACTGATTTGGAGAAGTGTAGCATTTAATCACTTGCTCACCAATGAAGTGAATAGTTGCTGTCAGAATGAGAAACAACTGATTAAAAACATCACAATAATCCACAAGTAATCCACACGACTCCAGTCTATAAATGAACACCTTGTGAAGCCAAAGCTGCATGTTTGTAATAAACAAGTTCATCATTACGGCATTTTAACTTGACACCATTGTTTCTGGCCAAAGTATGGGTTCATAATCCATAAAGCTTCTGACTCTTGTTTGAGCATGCCGTGAACCTCGGATAATTCCTGTGTTATTTTCTTCATGTAAACAGTACTCCGTAGTTTAGATTGTCATGAGTTGAAATATTAGATATAATTAAGAAAGTGATTGAGGAATTCTCTTAGAGGCTAGGATAATGTAAGTCTGTTGTCACATTCCAAGGCTGTACTGTTCAAAAGAAAGGCGATTGTATTTTGTGGCATATTTCAATGATAGGCTACTTGCATAAATGTTTTTGAGTATTGTCCTCCCCAGGTAGTTGTTTGTGCTGCAGTGCTGCAGACCTATGCTGGTCCTATAATCAAGGGCTCCTGTGTTTCAGCAAAGAGGATCTCATATTCAGATGCCAGCACTTGACTTTATTATCTTTTTTCTCTTTTGTATGGCATGTGTGGGAGGTTTACACGGACAAGGACAGAATATTAGTTATTTTCAAAAAGAAGTGACTTGGTGAAATGACTTATTGCTTTTTGCAGACAGTGCTTCTTTTGGGGCAAATGTAATCCCAGACTAGTGCTGGGTGATTTGACCAAAAATATGTATCTGCACATGTTTTTTTTTATCTCAGAAGTTTGGCGATTTCAGTTCTGTCAGGACCACTATCGTCAGAATGCTAGATACTTAGCATAAAGTTTGGTTTGGCGGTATGGTTCTGTTCTGGGCAAAAAACCTCCCTGCCCATCCATGCAGCCTGTCATGAATGAGCAGGGAGAGCAGCAATAATAACCCCCCCAACACAAACGATAGGCCCGGACCCCCCAACACAACGCTACATAAAACACTTGCATGAAACAAACAGCAGACGGGCTGAACGAGAATGCAAATTCACTCTCTGACAGCAGGTGGCGCTTGTGAAACAGCAGTGATACAGAGTTTCTTTGGTAACAACTGTAAACAAAGCAGCACTGCGCCTATAAATACTACTTTAATATGTATTATACAGAGGTAAGATGAAAACAAAAAACAACATCTAAACTTTTCTGTAGATAGTCAGTTCCCCTCAGAAAGACATTCATATAAACCCACAACCCTCAATTCAATATTTAGGATTTTCTTCCAAAATTTTGTGCATTGTGAACTGTGAGCATGACCTGCTTGCTACAGTATTTTCTCCTCTTTGCGTTTGTCTCTGTCTTCTGTTAAGGGCCATTTACAGTTGGTTTGTTTGCCCAATTAAATAATTCGTTTTGTGTTATTATTAGTCCTAAAAGTTTTCCAACGATTAGTCAGAAGTGTATGCATTTAACAGGGATCTCCTCTCAATTCACAACACTGTCTACGTTGCTTAACCACTTTACCGGTATGCCGTTTTGTTTTTTAAATATATACCGTGTGCGTAATTCAAACCGGTTTTCTGTTTGAACCAATATATCAGCCAGCACTATCCAAGACCATTTTAAATCAAGCAAGCAGTTGTCAAGATTACACAATATCATATCAAGTAGGGATGTGCCGATCCGATATTCATATCGGGTATCGGCTCCGATAGTGCCATTTTTCTCGGATCGGGTATCGGCCAGAGAGAGCTGATCCAAATCTGAGATTTTTTTATTTTTTTTTTCTCGATTGTGTGAATTATTCTGTGTTACTTCTGAAGCCATACGATAGCTTAATGTGAGCTACATATGAATATTTAAGTCCTTACATTAAAGTTCACACAAACTCTTTTCTCCGCTGTGGCTGTCAGTCATTCGTTCAGCCTTTAAAGTTTAAACCCTGGTCACGTTCGGTTACAGCAGTCAGTTCGGTAAAGCTCTCTCCAAGATCATTCTGTGTTCCCATTATACTTGATTTGTAAATCCATGTCTATGATTTTGCAAAAAGGACTTTATCTTCTTGCCGGAGTTTAATGTTGTTTTGTTACTTGCTACCGGGTGTCTGTGAGAACAAAACACGGGTGTAGAAAAGACTATAAATTGTTTTTAACGTGCACAGTAACTGAAATTTAAAACTGTTAAAAGAAAGTCTCAATAACTGTTGCACAGATATAATATGCTACACATCAATTTATCTTCCCTTTGTGCTTTGCAGTTTTTAGCACAAAGCGGCTTCGTGCTCCTAGACTGTCAACCCTCTACACTGCGAGTAAATCACTCGCATATGCGACTAAATCTTCACTCTGGGCGACTAAATTATGTCTAATATTAGCCAATGGCTAATCAATTCTCAGATTTTACTCGCCAGTGTGTGAGTTGGATGCTGAGTATAT
>NW_015505339.1:1727096-1729649 GCF_001515645.1 Sinocyclocheilus grahami | reverse complement strand
AATTTAAAACTGTTAAAAGAAAGTCTCAATAACTGTTGCACAGATATAATATGCTACACATCAATTTATCTTCCCTTTGTGCTTTGCAGTTTTTAGCACAAAGCGGCTTCGTGCTCATAGACTGTCAACCCTCTACACTGCGAGTAAATCACTCGCATATGCGACTAAATCTTCACTCTGGGCGACTAAATTATGTCTAATATTAGCCAATGGCTAATCAATTCTCAGATTTTACTCGCCAGTGTGTGAGTTGGATGCTGAGTATATGATTAGCTCAGATATATTTTCACTCACAGAACACTCTGACTGAGCGCTTCAGAGTTTCACTCTCCGTCAAGCGATCTGTGATATTTTTCAGTTCATTTGAATGGATGCGCAGCGCACCTGTGTTTGTGTATTTGGCGTAACGTAAACTCTAGTGTGAAGGCGCACGATTCGCCGTCGCTTTCTCTCACTGTGAGCAAAGAGAGCGAGCGAGCGAGAGTCTTACATGACATGCAGCATTGATGCGCTACATGTAAACGATATACTTTGTTGTATTTTCCTGTAAAAATAACAGAGTTCCTTTGGAATTCTTCAGCTTTTAAGAACTGCCGGGTTTTCCTGTAGTGGGTGGAACTTATGCGCAAACGACAATCTCATTGGCTGGTGCTCACCTATTATCATCCTAATATTCATAAAGCCAGTAGCTCATTAATCCTTAGTGCGTTTTTATATTGTTCTTATTAGTAGAATTCGTATAATAATAATAATAATATCTTATCAGTATCAGTTTTTTTTTTACAGGAACACTGAATGACCAAAATCAGCACCAGTCCTAAGTTCACGGTTACCAAGTTTTAATTCTAATTACTAAACTTCTATTATTAAATAATACTTGATTATAATATTAAGAGTGTACTTTCAGATATTTAAAAAGCTGTACCATTTTACAAACATTATATATGTTTGTAAAATGGCATAACTTTATATATATCAATATATATATATAGATAGATGGATAGTTAGTATAGTATTTCAGTCTGGCGAGTAAACAAAAAAATATACTAGCCAATGGCGATTCAATTGCCAAGGTGTCCGTTGAGAGTTGACTGTATAAAAACAGTTCCTGCTGCACTGTTTTTGTTTTGTCCTATTGTATCTATCATATGTTGTTGCCTTATTAAAAAATATGCTATACATTTAAAATAAATGTATTTTAATTTTATAGTATATACTTAAATATAAATACATTCATGAATGTTTTTAATGAATGGATTTTATAATAATACAAATAGCAATGTGTAACATTTTACCATATTTAGGGCAACACTTTTATTTGTTCCCCACAAAATATTGTTTTTTCACTTAAATGTTTGGATATCTAAAATTATTGTGCACTGATTTTTCTAGAATAACTTTTGCTGCTGAATTATCCACTAACCTAGTTTATGGTAATTTTTTGTCATTGATTATAAATATACATAGGCCTATATTTTTTCATATTTGTTTATTTTATTTTTCTTTATAATGAAGTAGTCTGTATCTAGTAGATTGTGAAAGAATGATTATCAGTTCCACACACTGAGATATATAAATTATACGTTTATTTAAATGAGGGGGAAAAAAACGTCACTGGTATCGGATCGGTATCTGTATCGGCCAATTCCGAACCCTAGGTATCGGAATCGGTATCGGAGGCAAAAAAGGCGGATCGGAGCATCCCTAATATCAAGATCAGGATTAAAATTTATGTTGATAATGATAAGCTCTAAACGTTTTTACTATATTTTGATTTATCTAACAGCCTATCACACAGCAGAAATAAACGCAACAACATCCAGTCAGTGCATGTTCTGTGTGTCTCTGAGAATTTTGTCTGCGTCTGCTGTCTCAATGAAGACATGAACATAGTAATAACATCTGAGATGTTTATCTCCAGAGATACTTCAACAGCTTTTCACTGTGTAATTTGAGAAAATGTACTGTAAAATATACACTGAAACTGAAATAGAAAGATCTTCACAACAAACAAAAAAAAGTTTACAACAAACAAAAGCCAAAAAGTTCAGTTTAACTTGAAGAAATAATGACAGAAATATATTCCTATTGTATACTAAAATGTACTTCCTCAAAGTAATAACATTAATAATTTTTAGGAAATATCATACAATTTTGGGAAGGATTTTTCAGGGCTTCAGACTGACTAAAACGGTTAATTTGCGATTTAAGTTTTTGCTGAGGTCGCCACTGGCGACTATATAAATGAACATGTTATGATTTAAAAAGTTACATGCAATGCCTTTTTTTCCTGATTGATTTGTGATCACCTCATTTGTTATGTTGATGCAATAAACTGTGACAATGCGCATCAAAGGTAACAGTCCTCATCTCTGCTGAATGCCAGAGTTGACGACACACCTGCTAAAAGCAGCTCCAGTTGTGACTAGTGTTGTCAAAAGTACCGAATTCAGTACCAGTCGGTGCTGCAATTTTAAAAACGTCCATTTCCCGCTAAAATTTGAGCACTGTTGAGCGGATTCTTAAACAGCTGATTGGCCATAGTGTTCACGC
>NW_015505339.1:1719230-1726480 GCF_001515645.1 Sinocyclocheilus grahami | reverse complement strand
ATCAATTACTGCTTTATTTAATCAGAAACACAGTCTAAATGTTATAGGCTATTTTACTTTTACTTTAATTAGAAGTAGGCCAACAGCGCCCCCTACAGGTTAAAACTCCTTACTGAGCGGGCGTTAGGACCCCGGGGGAGGCTGTCACTGCTGCCACTGCACGTGCTATTACCGTTTACTCTATCATACACCGAACGCGTCATTCTGTACGTGCTTTCACAGATTAAATGCAGCGATCCAAAACAGTGAATCTAATCACCATTCAGACAAAACTTTGCTTCAAGAATGAGCCACACTGCTGACCTGATCTAATCACTAGCACTCCCTGAGCACATGTGAGTTAACACATTCCTCTTATAGGCAAGATTATCGGGCTGATGCTATTTACATTTAAAGCCATTATCGGCCGTTTCCGATATCCGTCCGATAATATAATGCATCCCTGTTTTTTTGCACTCTTTAATGCGGTAGAAGCGATCGCTTTAGCTCCTCAGTTCAAGCGGCACGTGAACCCATCATATCTTTCTCTTTACTACTATAGTACATAATGAACATGAATGAACATCAAAAGGTATATTATAAGATACAGTACAACTTACTGAAATGTCTCATGAAATCGCTCATTCAGTGTTTCAAACTGTGGAAAATGTGTAAAGCATAAACAATGCCACATCAGAATAACCCTTTGGCGTCCATAATCTCAGCTGTCAGCTAGAAAAAATAACTATAAAGAGAAGCATTTTACAAAATGTATGCACTATATTGCATGTTTATATTTTTACTGAACCTGTTGTCTACATGAGATACAAAGATAAAGTTCAACACTTAAAAAAATTGCACATTACTAATGATGAAAAACAGACTGGATGTGTAAAAAAAGACATATGACAACATTTAGGATGCATTGAGGAGGAGCCCAAACTACACTCGGTGGCATAGTTACGGTCCATGATTCTGTGTAACAAACAATTTTTTGTGACTGCATATAGTTCTCAAGTTGGAAACGATGTTTAGTTCCCACTTTAAGTGAACCTTAGTTCCCAGGACATCTACAAGACAAACACATGATCGTATGACTAAAATGTTAAAGTGTTAAAATAAATTAATAAAACGTGTTTATTCTGTGGCACCTAAAAAATGTATTTGGAGCCTAATTTTGTTTCTTATAGATTGATTTTGTTGTCTGGAGCCCTAATTTTATTAGATTTATAAACTTTTCATTTTTTCCCTGAGTTATAACTCCATTGTTTGACCTTTGCCAGAGCCCTGCAGGGAAGTTATCATGCAGATGACAGTAGTACACAGTTTGTTTGGCACTTCTATTGCGACAACCGTCACACTGTTTTGCTCTAACAATTTCTATTCCCGTGAAAACGGAACGAGTCCCTTTGGTGATTGTGTCATCCACACAGCTGGGACCACTTCTCCATCAAGGCAGGAATTCCGCTGGTGACCATTCTTTCGTCTGGCACACCCTTTGTGTGTCACAACATGGAGAACAGCCATCAGGCTCTTGCATGCGTGCTGAGTCAGCTGACCTTTGCAGTCATGTGGTTCTGTTTTCATGCAAAAACCACTACTTCAGCACTCTATTGAGTTATGATTCACCATACATCTAAATCTAATCAAACATGCGTTCATGTCCATCTCACTAGGTCAAAAAATACCTTGTACCTCATCCATAGTCAAAAGTGTCCTTCATACTCAGAGTCTAGCATGTCCTCATTGTACATCTCAAGTACTTAAGTACTTACTTACGCAAGTAACTTCCCCACATTTCTCTCGCTTCTCTCTCCTCTTTCACGCAGTTGGATATGGAAGCAGGGAAGCAGAGTGTGTTCCCTCTGTGTAAAGTGAACAGTTGCTGTAATCTGCTGAGTGCACCTTGCTTGGGTCTGGCCATTAGAGCAGTAAATCTGAACACAAGCCATGCTACAACTTTCAAAGCTTGAGTCTGCTCTCTTTCCACAGCACTGCAGTATTCCAGCTCTCACGATACCAGCAGCTGCCTCATTGTATCCCTTTAGCAATAATGAGTTGCCAAGAGAAACTAGCATTTATTCTCATTCTTGCATATGAGGTTAGATTGGGACTTCAAAACCATATTGATGCAAAGAACAAAATATATTTTCAGCAATGCTTTACACTAAGATTCATGGGATGCAGTTAAATGCCTTTTGAATTTTAAAACCATGAGTTTGTGATGTGCTTATTTAATTTTTCCTTTTTATCCTCTCTTTACCATTTTTCCTGTGTCTAGCAATTTTACCACAACTTCGACAGTTGACAACAATGAGCAGTATAGACTTTTTTTGGGGGGGCATCAGACCTTAAAGTTCACCCAAAAATGGAAATTCTCTCATCATTTACTCACCCTTAAAGGGGTCATAGGATGGCCATTTTCCACAAGTTGATATGATTCTTTGGGGTCTTAATGAAAAGTCTGTAACATAGTTTGGTTAAAATTTCTCAATGGTAGTGTAAAAAACACCTTTTTTTACCCTGTCAAAAACAGCTCTTTTCAGATCAAGCTGTTTTTGTAGCATTTTCCTTTAAATGTTAATGAGCTCTGCTGACCCCGCCCCTCTCTTCCGAGCTGCTCTCAGAGAGACTGGTTACTTTAGCTGCATTCATCGTGAAACTTGCTAATTAGCACATTATTAGGAAAGGCGATTTGCAAAGATTCATTACAAAACATTATACAATGGTGGACTGATGACAGCTCACTCAGGGTGGGTCTGAGGTAAGACGCCAGTCCAGTCTGTGCTGAAACGCTACTGTCAATCAAACTATCGTGGGAGGAGCCACAGACAGGCATCTGAGATCGGCTCGATTTGAGAAAGGAAAACATTTAACCAGATTAAAAACAACTTTGTAAAAGTGCATGTAGCATCCTATGACCCCTTTAAGTTGTTTCCAAAATCAGTTAATTTATTTTGTTTAAAAAGAAAATATTTTGAAAAATGTGGGTAACCAAATAGTTGCTGGTAGCCATTGACTAACATGGTAGGAAAAAATATTATGGAAGTCGATGCCTACTGGCAGAAGAATATTTTCTTTCATGTTTAACTGGAGAAATTAACTGATACAACATGAGGAACAACTTGAGGGTGAGTAAATGACAAAATAACTATCCCTTTAAAGAGCTAGAAACCATTAAAAAAAAAAAGAATGCGCAACGGGAGAGAGACAGAGTGGGATTATGGCGTCTACTGGGTCAGATCGATAGTTAGGCAAATTAAAACTAAAGAAAAACGTATGCAACTTAAGCTTCCAAATGACAGACAACGAACAAAAAAGGTCATTTGCAAGAGCTGCGTCACAGCGCATACCAAAAGCTCCCGTATCGGTTCTGTTTTCAGTACTGGAGAATAAAAGATACATTCTTAGATGTTTTTGTTAGTACGTGAACGTTATCTTACACATTTTATCTCCCCAACAGATTAATTTGAAATAAGTTTATAATGCATGTTGGCTATTCCCAATTCAGAAGAGTGCACACACAGCCTGTGTCTGTGAATGCTTCTCATACTCGCTCCTCTCTGCCCCACGCGGCACGAATCCCGCGGCACGGACGGCTCGTTCATGCTTGCCACACTCACGCAGCCTGTCTCGTAATGCTCGTTTATACTCGCACCTGGCTCCGCACCGCACCGCAAGTCTCCACGAGTGCATCTGGCAGTATGGATGAGGCTTGACGCACGCGCGCAACCTGTGTCGACTCGCGCCTGGCTCCGTGTTTAAAACAAATGTAAATTCAGTTTTATAAAGTTTAAAAAGTGTCCTAGAAATCAGTTTAAGGCAAATATCACAAATATGCTGATTAAAGTAAGACCTGATTGAGCACTGATGAGACTATTGCTTCAGAATGGATTACATTTACACCAAAAAAAGTATTTCTCCTTATATATATATATATATAATATTAGTATTTGTAATTTAAGTTTCCATTTTAGTTAACAATAAAAACCCTGATTTGAGTGTAGACAGGTCACCATTAGTGTATCTTCATTGCACTATATCAGCAGTTTATGCTGTTTTATGTATGTAACCAAAAAAGCCTAGTATCAATGTATTGAAGGTGGTCTATTTAGAGCCCACCTGAACAACATTATTTGCAACATGAGCACTTTGGCAGCCCGGGCTAATGAGGACTAACATTTCCGGTCACCTTGTGCTTCTCCTGATGACTCCTCCTTGCAGTTACTCCACTGATGTGTGACCTCGCCTCCTCTTGAGACACATGAGACACATCCATCCAGCCTTTCCCACTTAGCATGATGGAAAGAGCAGGGCAGGACAGCATAAAATTAGTCTTTTGGAAATGGAAAGACCTTATTCACAGTGTCAGACTGCTGGTATGTGGAGATTGATGGGAGGGAAAGTCACCTTGATACAGCAGTTCAGAAGCACACAATGATGTGTTCTTTACTGTGTCCTTTAGCAGCACTCATGGAAGAGTAATGAGTGCTGAAATGAGAGGTGGCCGTGAAGAATGCTGATATGTGGGTGCATGTGTGTGTGTGTGTGTGTGTGCGTGTGTGTGTTAAATGCAAAGGTGTTCATTAGAACCTCACGAGGGCCAATAAACTCCTCCAGTTTGGAAACTGCATTTCACCCTCCTACCTGCCTGGCCCTGTGCGGAGGAAGCTGCTTGATGCACTAAAATGATCAGTGGAAACATGAAAGAATTACAAAGTTTGCATGTGACGAAGCTCAAAAGTATTTGCTGTTTATTAATATTTCAATGAAGTAGGCTGTAATTTGAGAAAATTCTTTACATCTTTATAACAATGCTGTACTGGAAAACATACCTTTTTGTCCACCTTAGAGGACAGCTGTGTATGTAAGCAGGGTTTGGAACAGACCTGTTCATTTCACATCTAACGTAGCCTCAGTTCTGGCAGGTCACGTTAGTCAAGCTCTCCTCAGCTGATCTATGTCTACCTATAGGAATGCAACGCCTATTACAGTATTCCTTTTTAAGTGAACTGTTCAGTTATCCTCCTCTAGCTGCTTTCGTTGTGCTGCTCATGAGCTAATTACCCTCCTCCATCCCCAGCTCCTCCTCTTGTGCAGGATTTGGCCGCTGACATTCCTTAATGGTATTTTAATTAAGAGCGTTAATGTATTTCTGATATCATTAATGTTGATTCGGTTCTGTTTAGGGATGTTCATTTCAGTTATTTTTCCTAACCGACAACCGACGCTCGTTAACCGATTGTTAACCGTTAACTGACAAGATTATTTTAAATTAGAAAGGATAAGTGTCTGTGACCCGTAAAAAAATACTAACATTTGTTTCACGGGAATTAATTTTACATGCGCAAAAACCAGCAAACAACAGAACATGAGGATTCACATGGTCATCATATCATATCACATCACGCACCTGCAGCGCTTCTGCGAGTGGAGAAAAACATAATAAAGCTAGGCTATATATATATATATATAGCGATTTTATTGTTTTAGTTATTTATTTTTTGCTGTTTGATTATTATTGATGACAAACACATTTTAAAGAAGCAAACAGTTGCTATTATGTGTGAGAGAGTGATGAGACACTGATGGTCAAATGCAGCCAACCAGTGTTACCCGAGACAGAAGTTGTTTTGTGCTTTTGATTAGTCATGTGCTGTGTGTAATTTGTGTAATCATAGAGAGCGAGAGAAAGAAGGCAGATAACGGCACAGTATGTGCCCATTTACATTCATGTGACTGCAAAGCTTTCTGAAGTTTGTGTCCTTTTAATAATCTTGACTGAGATTGTCAGGTTATGGTTGTGTCCTGTAGTGAGTTTTTAACCGTGTACACATGTATTTGGTGACATTTTCGTGCATTTGAGCCAGTTGGGTGGAAAATATTAGGGGGCATTGGGCCCGATACTGAGCTTCTGTACTCGTACTCGTTAAAATGCCCCGATACCAAACGCCGATACCAGACAGCATGTGATAAGCGCCATATTCAAACAAAGAAACACCAACAACAGACACCAGAAAGGAGTTAAGAATGTCTACTACGAAGTATATGTATGCAATGAATATAATGTTAAACATTCAGTATTTATTCAGTATTAACGCCTGTATAGCTGATGTGCACCAGCTGATTAACAAAGCAGGATGAGTGGATTGAGCGCGCGAGCTTGTTGAGTGAATATATCTTTCTCACAGACATCACTGGAAAGTTTGTAGTTCGGTCGGATGTGTCAAAAGCAAGTAAAACAATGCACAAGTTACTTAACGGTCAAGTTCTACTCCTCTTCAAGATGACGATCGTCATCATTTACTGTTGTGCAGAAGCGCCCTCTAGTGGTGATAATGCGTTCTTGCACTGCATTTGCGGCATTGCAGTGCTGCTCAGGTTTGTGTTGTGTATGTAATGCACTCTAACATTTGTGCTTGTGTTTTTCAGAGGTCCTGTAAGGTGAGAGACAGACGTGTCGGTTGACAGGAGAGAGAGAGCGACCCCTCTGCAGCCTGGCCACACCCCCACTCTCCCATTCCCCATGTATCCAGAATCAACCACAGACTCTCCCGCCCGCCTCTCTCTCAGACAGACAGGCTCCCCAGGCATGGTCTACAGGTCTGTATGCAGTCTCACACACATTCACACCTAACCAGCTGCTCTGACGGCACAGAGGCGCTGTGAACCTCAGACTATGCTGTTGTTGAGTTTTAGTCTATTGTTTGACTTCATCCTCGCTGCAGAAACCATAAACTCAGGGTCAGGAAAATGTGCAAAACTGTATTCCGTATTAGTAAATGAGGAAACTTTTGTGAAATTAAACTACTGTTCAGATGTTTGGTATCTTTACGATTTTTAAAAGAAGTCTCTTATTCTCACCAAGGCTGCATTTATTTGATCAAAAATACAGTAAAATAGTAATATTGTGAAATATTTTTACTATTTCAAATAGCTGTTTTCTATTTTAATATATTGTCAAATTTATTCCTGTGATGTAAAGCAGATTTTTTTTTTAAGAATCATTAATCCAGTGTCACATGATCCTTCAGAAATCATTCTAATATGCTGATCTGCTCAAGAAAACAAATATACATTTTGAAAGCAGTTGTGCTGTTTCATATTTTTGTGGAAACGGCTACATTTTTTTTCAGGATTCTTCAATGAAAAGAATGTAAACATACATACTGTGTGTGTGTGTGTGTATATGTATATGTATGTATGTATGTATGTATGTATGTATGTATGTATGTATGTATATATATATATATATATATATATATATATAT
>NW_015505339.1:1705282-1719141 GCF_001515645.1 Sinocyclocheilus grahami | reverse complement strand
TTTTTTTTTAAGTCTCCACTGAGCTGTTTATATTTAAGTATCCCTGGGTTAGGTAATATTTAAACAAAAATGTTTAAATAAATGGGTTTATTTCATTATAAGATTAAAACAGGAGAATCTGGAGTCTCACACTATCTCAGAAACTCTGTGTGACTGTAGGACGTTCTGAGAAGTGACACACAGATAAAAGACTCACACATACAGAAATGTGGGATCTAGCTCAAAGGTTTAGAGTGCAGAGAATGAGAGTCCTAGAGAGCCACACTGCAGCAAAGATGAGCGTGAATCATCAAAAAGCACCTATTCCTAAATAACAGGTTTAAGAAATGTTACATGTACACAAAAAAATATAGCATGTTTGTCGTCAGCCACATTAGTTGTTGTTGAATTACAGTGATAAGAAAGAAGGATGCGTTTGCACTGCTCTAAAGCTGCTTTATTCCTGCTGCAGGCTCTATGCGATTAATAATGTTCATCTAGCATACTGAGTGATTTAGGCAGCAGTTCTGCAGGGCTTCCCACTGGAAAGGGTGAAAGTGGTCAAGTGCTTTGCATAATGCCCAGCAGCCCACTTAATCAGAGCCTGACTTCATTTCACCATTGCTGGAAAGTTCCTGATGAATTTGCTCTGATCTTCTGTGACTCCTATAGTGTTTTCATCGCTCTTGGGTTTTGCCAGCAGTTCTGGTACTGAACAGCAGGTGGTGGTGCAAGTCTGTTTCCAGCTCCAGTGTAACTTCAAGCATTAACTGCACTTTAGAGCTACTTTCTTTTTAATGTTTGTTAGCTAAAAAAAATAAGTTTTTTTCTCTCCACACATTTTTTAAAAGTATACATGTGTTAGATTTGAGGCCACCTGTCAGTGGATCAAAAATATTTATTATTTGTGTTGCACAATTAGTCTAAATTGTCCTAAAGTTAAAGTAAAGTTACAATCAAACTAAACAATTAAAATGTAAAATAGTAATTGTGTTTTGTTTTGTTTTGCCTTCAATGTTATTTTAGTATTGTTGAGATACTATTATAGTTTTTATTAAAATTTTGAATTAGTTTGAGTTTTTATCATTTCTGGTTTCATTTTACTTTTTGTAAAGAAAATGTCTTTTATTTGTGGTTATTTTAAAATTAATATAGTTTTTTTATATAAAATATTTTTTATACTTTTATAGGTTTTTACTTCAGCACAAGTTATAAATTTTTTTATGATTTTTAATAATAATTAAATAATTAATTAATCAAACAAAACAATTAAAATGTAAAATAGTAATTGTGTTTTGTTTTGTTTTGCCTTCAATGTTATTTTAGTATTGTTGAGATACTATTATAGTTTTTATTAAAATTTTGAATTAGTTTGAGTTTTTATCATTTCTGGTTTCATTTTACTTTTTGTAAAGAAAATGTATTTTATTTGTGGTTATTTTAAAATTAATATAGTTTTTTTATATAAAATATTTTTTATACTTTTATAGGTTTTTACTTCAGCACAAGTTATAAAATTTTTTATGATTTTTAATAATAATTAAATAATTAATTAATAATAAAATAATTAATCATTTTTATTTGTTTTATTTTATTTTTAATTTGTTTTAGTACCTTAAATTTAGCTAAATTAAAATTAGAAATGGCAACTTGCTGAGATACAGAAGGGTTTTAAGGTTTTTGTATTTTATTTTAATTCAAGTAAGGAAAGTAAAGATCCTCCTGGCCATATTGCTGTTTCATATTACTGTCTTTTCAGAAGTTTCTCAGTTGTTTCTTTCTTTATTAATTTCTTCAGTGTCAAATCTGTTTCTCTGCGCTCCCCTTTACTGCTAAAGCTGATACTGTACTTGCGTAATTCTGTGTGCACGTGCGAGTGTTTTGTTTAATGCCCTCTCACTGTTCTTTCCCCTTTCACCTATAAGACTAAGCTTTCCCCTCTGTCTTATCTCTCTCTCTCTTTCTTTCTCTCCTTCATGCTGCCCTCAGTGCGAGATACGGGAGCCCAAAACGGCAGCTGCAGTTTTACAGGTACCTCTTTGTTCGCTGATTAATTAGCTATGGCCATCTGATACTGCACTCGTTTTCATCTGTTTTGGAAAGTACTTTCAAGGCATGGGTTCATTCTTAGTTTAGCTCCTCCTAATAGCGGTTTGATCATGTCATTGTACTACTGAAAGCGCAAGGGAATTATAGTCATAGAACATGTGATTACATTGTTGTTTGCTTGTAATTGGTGAAAGCTGATCAATAATAAATGAAACATGTAGAATTACAATGAGATGGATTGAGACTAACTGGTGCTTAATATTGTTGTATAACTTGTAAAAAGGAATGGCTTGCATACAGGGGGAACATCTAATCTCACTTGTAATCTGTTCATATGTTGGTGTCGAGACGGCTCTTGAATATCAGTGTGTCTGAATAACGCTCCCAGAATAGAGTCCCTCACACAATGCACTTAGATTTAATTTCACTCCATGTAGAATTAAAACAGTGTTGCAGGTAAGTCATGGAGTTCAGGTTTTCTTTGCTGTGGAACACTTCTGAAACTCAAAGCATGACAAGCATGAGCCCAGAGACGCAGTGAATGTTCAGTAATCTCATATGAAGAATCGCATTTCATTCCATATTTACACTTGGTCAGATATTTACCACGGTATGCGTTTTTTGTTTAAACCATGGCTTTCCCAGTGTTTTTAGTGTCTTCTAGGGATCACAATGCTGCGCCCCCTAGGGGGCACATTGGGGAATGCAGCCTGCATGACCGGTGTCTGAAGCGCATGTGAAACAAAGCCAATCTATTGGTCCACCTGGCCCATGACATCATAGTGTGTGTGTGTGTGCGCCTGGAAGTATTAAAGGTCACCTCCTGAATACGTCATCCTCTTTGCTGTCTTTAGGAGCCGTCTGTTTGAAGTGTGTGTGCTAGACCAGCGGGTGAGCGTTGTGGAGAGTATGTGCCTCCATGCCCGAGGTTTCTGACACTTGAGGTCACACACGATCTATGCATCATGTGTCTTGGTCAGGAGCTTGCGCGTTCAGTGCTCGAGGGTTCTGAAGCTCTGTTCACGTTTGTCCCTCTTCTCGAGTGATGAGTGACAAGCATTTGCGTGTCGCGTTCAGGTCCCGCTGCTGCCGAGGCACGGCGAAGATCGTGGGATTCGTGGGTTTAAGATGCTTTTTTGGGTTATCGATCCCATGTATCGACACTCTAGGGCATGTTCTGCTTTCGCGTTTGTCTCTGCGAAGAGCACGCACGTTCAGAGCTACGCGCTCATTGTGATGACTGATGAGTCACAATGGTTCGCCGTTGCCACGGCACAGTTTATCCAAGCTCGCGATGATCGCTTTGTTCTGTGGGATCCACACGCCCTCTCTAAACGGGTTGCCAGATGTTGCAGATACTATTGGGTTGTTATGGCGATGAAGTGTGAGCACGGAGTCATTTCAGCCCTGATCCTGCGAGATCGTGGGTGGAGCTATATTCAGCTCGGCCGTGCCTCTCTAATATGCATGTTATTGTGTGTGGAGAGCCTGGCTGGGCGTGAATATATTTTAATACTCTGTGGAGAGATCAGGGTTTTAAGTGAGCAGTCCCTGCTTAGAATGTAGCTGTCTGCGGATGGTTATGCTCCAGCTCAAGCTTACTTTGCTCTGGAATATGGCGGTCTGAGGGCAGCTATGTTTTATCCTGGCTTGGGTTCCCCTTGGCACAAGCTCTCTAAAGCAAACACTGAAGTCTTTGTCCTGTCTTCAGCCTTTTCTGAGGGAACTGCTATTCAAGGATAGCTGTGTCCAGCACTCTAGTGTTTTGGCCACAGCTTACATCAGGCTTTGATCTCGGGCTGATGATGTTTATGTGTATGCTCTTAGCAAATCATTTACTGATGGTCCAGATCTCCCTCTTGTGAGCTCCTGGTCAATCACACGGTACTTCGCTAGCCTACTGTGGGTCTGATACGGATTTGGGGCTTCCTTAGTATAGCCATCTTAGGGTGGTTATATTACAGCCATTGTTATGGCAGGACGGGCTTACTTGAATAAAGCTGTCTGAGGCTAGCTGTGTCTTACTGGCACTTGCGGTGAGCCCTCTCCTGGAGTGATCCCTTTTCCTAGAGCTTAGCTATCTGAGGATAGCTATGTGATAGCTCAGTGATTGCTCCCCTGCTTAAGGTTTTAAGTAGCGGTCTCTTGAGCCCTTGCCTATACAGCGCTATCTCCCCTGCTAGGGTTGTAAGTAGATAGCCCACTCTCTGTGGTCTGGGTAGTCTCAGTCGGTCCTACTTATGGTAGCCCCTTCATAGGTACTTAGCTATCTGAGGGTAGCTATGTGCTAGCTCAGTGATTGCTCCCCTGCTTAGGGTTTTAAGTAGCGGTCTCCTCTGTGGTCTGGGCAGCTTTGCAGGAAGGTTTTGCCTGGCTATCTAGGCTAGCTGTGTATGGTTATTCTGGTCTACAAACCTTCATAAGACCTTTAGGACATAGCTATCTCAGGATAGCTATGTTCTAGCTCAGCAGCTATTCTCCTTACCCGGATTTAAGTAGCTATCTTTGAGCTCCTCTAGAGGCTTTCTAGTTAGTCTCTTCAGTGGTCTTGTGTATCTAGGCTCATATGGCTCACATAGCATAGCTATCTGAGGATAGTTGTGCTCTTAACTTGGGTGGAATGTTCCCCTTGATCTAATCAGGTTCCACATTTCTGCCAAGTTGTGTGAGCGGTCCGTGGCGTCAGTGGCATGGACCCTTTCTGAGGAAAGGCTTAGTGTATGTCTGTCGCTTCCTTAGTGCTCCCCCGCCAGGTGGACAGGCATGCGCCTCGGCATGGCATGGTTGGATTTCGTTCCCCAATGTGCCCCCTAGGAGGCGCAGCGTGGAGTACCCTAGAAGGGGAACGTCTCGTGTTACGCATGTAACCATGGTTCCCCTTCGGGAACTCGAGCTGCGTCGGAAAACCCTAGGGGAACGCCTTCAGCGATACCAAGCTCTGAATCATATGTGTAATCAGTCGAACGATGGGCGAGACGTTCGCGGCGGGTGACATCATGACCAGGAAGCTTTAAAAGCACGTGAGGTGCCACCGGCGCTAGCTTTCTGTCATTCAGCGAAGGGGCCGAAGGCTTCTAGCAGAAGGTGGGTCTGCGGACTGTCATTCTCGCTAGATAGTCTTCATCGTAAATGTCCTGACGCCTAAGGCCTAGGACTTTTTGAGGGCCAACTCCCTCTGGGGAAGAGCGATGTACACCACATTACACGGTGCCCGTCTCTCCTCAGTGCCCTCAGGAGGTCGGTCTGCCAACCCTGCCGTGTTCCAGGGCGCTGGTTCTCTCTGACTCATCCAGCTCCACTGGGGCTGGATGCCATGGTACAGACGTGGCCGAGGCTTCGTCTGTACGCCTTTCCTCCAATTTTTGGAGAGATCCTCCAAATGTTCTGGAGAGAGTGTGCGCCGGGACAGGCCCGTCTGTTGTGAGTATCCCCGTTCCGGCCTACATGGAATGAGACGTTTTCACTTTAGTTTTTGTTTTGTAATTGATTAATAACTGAATTATTAATTGATTATTTCTTTAGTAACACAAGTGTACTTTTTATGGTTTAAGTTAACTATAATCGTGTTATATCATTCATTCTGTGCATTTCACTGGCAATACCATTAAAATGCATATTCATACATTATATATATATATATATATATATATATATATGTGTGTGTGTGTGTGTGTGTGTGTGTACATTTAAATATAAATATAAGTGTATGTATATATATATAAAATATTACATGTTTTTAATGTGTCAGAAATTATATACTAGTAAGCTAAACTAATACATTTATTTATAAATCATGTATTTTTAATTAATTAATTAATTTTTCGCCTAAAAAGTAAAATAGTAACACAATTAATTTATTAGGTTTTTAATTTGTCATGAGTGAAATTCGCTTTCCATTACATGTGTTAATTCATACACTTTATCTTTATTTCCTGGAACGAGTACACATGCCGATTTGCTTATTCATTTTCCAAACACTTGTAATACATTTTTCTAAATAAGTCAATTTTAACAAAAGCCTGTTAATAAATAGCTAAACATAAATAAAATCAGCAGATTTTACAACAGTGCATATAACACAGAATATCCCATGTTTACATCTGCAAACCATAAAAAACAAAAAAACAATATGATTAGTGAAAGTGTTTATGGTGATAATCACTGCAGCAATAGTGTGAAACACTGACATTACCGTTGGGCCGTCTTTGCTGAGCCCTGGTCATAATATTTGTTTATTAATTAGTTTGTGTGTTAATTAATTTGTTTATGAATTAGTTTGTGTGCTGGAAAATGTTGAATAATAATGGAATAGATTTTTGTTGGAGTTGCATTTGCAGCATCCTCCCTGCTTGAAGACACAAGCTCACCTGAAAGCAACTGTTTTATGCAGCAGCTGCTTTTAGCGATCAGATTGAACGCATCCCTTTTACCCTCATCTGCAGTGCACTTTTCCTGTTTTAGTGAGGGATCATATTTTTTATGGGTTGAAAAAGGGAGTTGTTGTGCTGATGGGTTCTTAAAACCCCTGACTCCGTAGCTTTGAGGCTAATGAGCACTCACACACAGAGCACATTTTTGTCCTTTTAAGCTCCAAGTCTTTTAGCGTCGCATCACCCAGATCCGCTTGACAGGAATCGATCACACACAGACAGAGTGATGGGAAAGCAGGATTACCTCATTTCAATCATTGTTGTAATGTGTTGGGGTTGCTGTTTTGTTACATTTTAAGTGTACTACTTATTTATGTTTTGTTATTCTTATGTGATATTTTTGTATGTGAATGTGTATAGCACGCACTCCTACACATAAAGCACATAATATGAAGATAATGTTGTGACTCGTGCCTCTCTGTGAACTGAGATTGCATTGTGTTTTACCAGATTCAATACTGTACAGAGTTTGCTCTGTGGGATTTTCCTCTTCTACTTGATGCAGTTGTCTCATAAATGACACACCCCTCACTGCAGCACACACTGGAATAATGCAGTTACTCTCATATGTTATGACTCTCAGTGACATAACATATTTTTCTTAAATATATACATGCATGTGTGTGTTTATATATACATAAATATACACAGTATACACACATATATTATAAAAACAAAAACATTTATTTTGGATTTGATTAATCGTGATTAATCGTTTGACAGCACAAATATAAATGTTAAATAAATGAACAGAACCTTTCTGTAAAGTGTTTCCAAAAAAACATTTTTTTAAAGGTACTTTTTAAAAGTATAATACAGTAATGTAATTTGATCATTTCATTTGTAAATTTCCAAACACTGTGTGTAACTTGGTGAAACTAAATGGCTATACAACAGACTACAACTACTCCTAGACTACAGTAGTTCTAGTAAAAGGTGCGCATTGGCATATGACGTGCAAGACGCATTTAGTTAATGAGTCAATATATATTCTAGCTCTTTATGAGTATTGAATATGGTGATTTCCGGGAAGGTGGGTGCATTGATTTTAAGGATGAATTTTTTAACATTGGCTGTTGAACTTCTCTTTCTGATGTCTTCATTTAGTACATTAAATATAGATGGGCAAGGATCGCTTCATGTGTGGGGGTCAGAGTTGAAGTGTCTAAAGCAGGGTTCCGGGAAGGTGGGTGCATTGATTTTAAGGATGAATTTTTTAACATTGGCTGTTGAACTTCTCTTTCTGATGTCTTCATTTAGTACATTAAATATAGATGGGCAAGGATCGCTTCATGTGTGGGGGTCAGAGTTGAAGTGTCTAAAGCAGGGTTCCTCAATTAGTTTTTGCCGAGGGCCGAATTCTGCCAAGCCAAGCGCCATTGACCTATATATATATACAGTGGGGAAAAAAAGTATTTAGTCAGCCACCAATTGTGCAAGTTCTCCCACTTAAAAAGATGAGAGAGGCCTGTAATTTTCATCATAGGTATACCTCAACTATGAGAGACAAAATGAGAAAAAAAATCCAGAAAATCACATTGTAGGATTTTTAAAGAATTTATTTGCAAATTATGGTGGAAAATAAGTATTTGGTCAATAACAAAATTTAATCTCAATACTTTGTTATATACCCTTTGTTGGCAATGACAGAGTGTGTTTGGGATAATTGTCATGCTGAAAGCCACGTTTCATCTTCAATGCCCTTGCTGATGGAAGGAGGTTTTCACTCAAAATCTCACGATACATGGCCCCATTCATTCTTTCGTTTACACGGATCAGTCGTTCTGGTCCCTTTGCAGAAAAACAGCCCCAAAGCATGATGTTTCCACCCCCATGCTTCACAGTAGGTATGGTGTTCTTTGGAACTCAGCATTCTTTCTCCTCCAAACACGACAAGTTGAGTTTTTACCAAAAAGTTCTATTTTGGTTTCATCTGACCATATGACATTCTCCCAATCCTCTTCTGGATCATCCAAATGCTCTCTAGCAAACTTCAGACGGGCCTGGACATGTACTGGCTTAAGCAGGGGGACACGTCTGGCACTGCAGGATTTGAGTCCCTGGCTTCAGTCTTCCCAGCCTGGTGCAGGTCTACAATTTTGTTTCTGGTGTCCTTTGACAGCTCTTTGGTCTTTGCCATGGTGGAGTTTTTGGAGTGTGACTGTTTGAGGTTGTGGACAGGTGTCTTTTATACTGATAATGAGTTCAAACAGATGCCATTAATACAGGTAACGAGTGGAGGACAGAGGAGGCTCTTAAAGAAGAAGTTACAGGTCTGTGAGGGCCAGAAATCTTGCTTGTTTGTAGGTGACCAAATACTTATTTTACCGAGGAATTTACCAATTAATTCTTTAAAAATCCTACAATGTGATTTTCTGGATTTTTTTTCTCATTTTGTCTCTCATAGTTGAGGTATACCTATGATGAAAATTACAGGCCTCTCTCATCTTTTTAAGTGGGAGAACTTGCACAATTGGTGGCTGACTAAATACTTTTTTGCCCCACTGTATATACACAGTATATACTGTGTGTGTTTGTGTGTATATATATACAGTATATATATATATATATTGCCTAGTTGTAATCTGATTTTCTAATCTGACTGGACAAGAGACTATTGATATTTCCACCTGCGCGTGTTCTAGAAGGGCTGACCTCAAAGTCAGTGCAGTTACAGTGTTGCGCCACAAGGTGGTGGCTGTCATTCAACTACATGTTCAAAAACGCTGATTCATTCATTCAAAGAGACGTAATGAAACACGCTGTTGAAATCATTTTAACTTTGAGCGCCACTTTAGAAGGCTCAGCTGACCAGCTATGCATCGATGCTAAGACAGAGATTTCGCTTTCCTTGAACATGACAACCTATTTTCACATATATATATACTATATGACTCGGCCTGGAGGACAGATGCAAGTAATCGCACGCGCTCAGTCGATCTCTCTCTCATTCACTGTCTGTTTAGGCTTGTTAAGTGCAAATCTACGGAGTCTCTGTACAAATCAGCATGGTACACATTATGTTATCCTTATTAACTTGTTTAATATTCAGTCCACATGCATGAAGTGTAAAACGAGAAGGGCATAACCTTACGAAAAAATAAAACACGGAAAAATTGCGGTTGCTGCGGTTTTTGCATTCCTCTGCAGTTTGCTCGTCAATAGTGCGGTATTGCGATATTGCGGTTATCGCGACAGCCCTACGAGTCCGCAGTTTACTGTCAGGGATTTGTCGTGTCGCGCCGCATCCAATGTTGACAGCATCACTGATTATAATGGGTGCTATTGTATTTTATTGCATCACGCCGCTCGTGTCCGGTGTAGACACGGTGTAAGCTAATGTAGCTTTCTGATGCTGCGTTTGAATTCTTATGTCACATTATTTGAAATTAGCGCGGGCCAAACTTTTTTCTCTCACGGGCCGGATGTGGCCCGCGGGCCACCTATTGAGAAACCCTAGTCTAAAGGCTGTCATGTGTAAACGGTGATGATTGCTTTTTGAAAGTGTTTATGTGCTACTCTGTCATATTGTAGAGATTTGGTATCTTTACACCAAACTTTGACACCAATTTCATTAAAGTGTCACTGGAGAGACATTTGGTCATTGATGTTTTCATTTTATATTGTAGATGAGTTCTTTTTCTGTAATGTAGTCTGTTTGTACTTGACATTTATATTTGCTAAACATGTTTTTTTCACTTATATAGATGGGTGTATGTGTCTTTCTGAAAATCCACATGCTTGCACAGGCCTTATTAGTGCACTAAAAGGCCTTTATCTATTATCTCATGTGGAACAACAATCAAAAGCTTTTAGCGCAAAAGCTTCTGTGAATAATTTAGACCAGATATTATTTGCTGCAGTTAGCAGAAACAAATTGCTCCCCCTCGAATGACATAAATGGATTTCCTTCATGGAGTCGAGCTGGGAGGGGAGATGGCTGGAGTTGAAGGAGGGGTGAGAGGATAAGGGCGATGCTCTCTTCTTCACTAATTGGTTTAGACGCCGGCATGCAAGACACTCCCAGTTTGGGTGGATCGCTGGATTGCTGGCGGTTTCTGAGTTTATAAGGACTGATTGACATTCATAAGTCTTGTTCATGAGCCGACCTCCAAGACCCCGGGTAAGTTTTTGCGCTGATTTTGTCTTTGGTGTGACTGGCCACCTGTGTGCATGAGTCAGTTTGTTTTAGGGTGTTATTCTGCATGGGTGTGCCCCTTTAATTATCATCCCTTACCCTTACCCTTTTGCATTATACATGCTTGAACCTGTTATTTTAGTACCGCAAGTTGTTGTCATTTTAGTTCAGGGGATTTTTGTTGTTGTTGTCGCTCATTTGAGTGAAGCTCTTCAGTGCAGGCGTATGGAGGATCAGTACTCTGCAGTAGTTGAGTGGTTTTTGCAGTACATCATTCAGTCAAGATTCACAGGATCGATACAGGCTTATGATAAAGAACCTCCTGCACAAGTGAACTATGCAGACAGTTTTGCAAAGAGGCAAGCTTGGTCTGAACCACATATACTTTAATGAAATATGCAGTTACAAATAAGTTTTATATTTGGACTGTAATGTAGTAATGCATGCTTATTTTCTTGGAGTTAAACCAATTATTATTTAGTTTGTTTTGATTAGATTTTTCATACTTTTTCTTTCTTTTATCCCACCTCGGGTTGTATTTATACTGACAGCAATTAAATCTCTGGATGTCACATAGTGTCTGTACTTTTGACTGTGATCAAGTGTTTCTACTCGACTGCAGTATCTGTATCAGTGTTTTAGTCTTTCTTTTAAATACTAAGTATTTTAAAAAAAAAATTGTATTTCTATTTGGTTTTACTTTTTTATTTTATTTTAATAAGTTTAGTACTTCTACTTAAATGTATTTTTTCATTAGTTTTTCATTTTCATTTAAGTTTTTCATATTTTATATTATTTCAGCTATATTTAAATTACCAAAACTATTTTTAATAGTTCTAGTTAACAGTAACAACACTATCAGATGATGGGTTACATGAGTTTCAGTCTTTACTCCAGGGTTCCTACGTAGTTTGAAAAAGTATGGAATTTAATTTAAGTAATTTCCAGGTCTGGAAAAGTATGGGGAAAAAAAGCAAAAATATTTGCATTTCCAGACTTCTGCCCCTATTTAGTTTTTTTTTTTATAATAGAAAATATACCGACTTTTATGTGCACATGAGACATCATTAAACTTGGCATATAGGACAATGCAAACTGAGCCACTTGTGCCATCAGTCCATTTTGTGATGTGGTTTCTTGGCCGCCACAGAGTACGTGTTAAAAAGTCCTAAGGCCTTGAAATATGATGTACTGCCCTAATGAAAGCCACATTTTTAACACTTTTTTTTTACAATACCTGTCTTTTTTTTATAGGCCCTTGAATTTGGCAAATAGGACAATGTATACAGCCGTATTATGCCATCAGCTCATTTGATGTCATGGTTTTTCCGCTGCCACAGAGGATGTGTTAAATGTACATTAGGCCTTGATATTAGAGGCACTACCCTAAGGAAAGCAACATTTTGAGCAAGTAGATCTGTATTAATTCATGTGCATCCCTGCTCTCGTTTTATTCATAGTAAGATGGCACTGATGCACAAAGGAAATAGGTTATAAAACTAGAAATTGTTATGTGTAAGCATGCAAAAAAAATTTGCATGTGCATGTGAATAGCTTCTCGAGGTCACAAAAAAGTTTCCTGTGTGCAAGCAAAAGTCTGTATTATTTAATTTTATTTTAGGGGCTCTGTATGCTGTCACTTCGAGAATATCAATGAAAAAAAATACAGATGACGGTACAATATACCAAATATAAAGCTGAAAATAATGCTGTAAGCACTATTTATGTTAAATATGAAAATATGAAAATTGACTGAAAGGTTTGGAAAGTTTCGTCTGGAAAAGTATGGAATTTTGAAATGGAAAATGTGTAGGAACCCTGTTAGTCCTATTGGTAGTTGCTGCATACATATTTGCATAAAATTCTTAACTGTACACAACTTTGTGTTGCTCATGATTCCTCAAATCGCTGTCAGTGTAAATGTGCCTGTGTAAATTGGAAAAGACAGCACTACAAGCTCAAAACCCTAAGAATAACTCCTTTTAAATGTTGCTTTATTACAGCTGTTTGCTTTGAATTAGTGATCTAATCGTGAAAAGGTGCATTGAGATGTACTGTCACAATGGACACTTTTCACATTTCTGGGTTTCTCAGAAGCGGAAGTCGTCATAGTTGGGTAAACTTCTATGGGGTGAATAAAATCTACAACAAACATCAGTGTTTCCCCTGCCATTATATTAGGGGGCGGCCCGCCTAACCTAACCCTAACCCTAATTTTATTTAATTCTATTTTCTCTATAGCGCCAGATCACAACAGAAGTCATTTTAAGTTGCCTTTCCTATAGAACAGGTATATACCTTGTTATTTTATTAAGCAAACTAAATAGCCTTATTATTTATCTTATTTACATGACGGCATGTCATTTCGGTCTCTACGTTATGGTCGCGCTCTCTGTATCATGCACACACACACACACACACACACACACACACACACACACAAGTGAGCCCACTCCCACTAGTATTTGTAAATATTAAGCCGCAAAACGATTCATATTTAAATATGAATTCTGCATGTCTCTGTGGTAATGAATGGCGCAGACGCGTGGTTTTGTGAACTCGTACTGAAATGCTCGTGACGCTTCCGGTGATATTAACCTCTGCCGTCTCACTAACGAGGACATAAATACATGAACTACACCTCCAGAACTGCTCTGAGAGTCACTTCATGAGCATTTGAAGTCATTTTTCATTTCAGTAAAACTATCATCATGACATACACACAGAAATGTAAAGGTATTCATGGCAACCCGTCAAAATAAAAGTTTGGTTTAACTTGAGGGCATTGGCAGAAATATATTACTATTGTTGAGTAGAATGTAAGTAACAGGCTGCTACTACTAGTCAAGTCAAGTCAAGTCTGCTTTATTGTCAATTCTTCCACATGTACAGCACATACACACAGAGAATTGAAATTGCGTTACTCTCAGACCCTTGGTGCATACAGATAACACTGTTTTAATAATTTTACTACTACTAAAATTATTAAAACCTTATTTTTAAGGAATAAGCATACAATATTTCTTCAATGTTTTAATTGTAATATTAAATTACCTTTATTTTCCCCAAAATAAAATTTGTTTAATTGTCATTACTTAAAAGATAGATTAGATTAAATTAATGTTTTATGCCTTAAAAATTTTTTAAATACACAACACAGAATTTCTGAGCAAAAAATCATAAGGCTATTGTAAGAATAAATGAAACTTGTTTTATGCTTTCAAATAAAACTTTAAGATTTAAAGTTCTAAAAGTTTAAGCCC
>NW_015505339.1:1696908-1705108 GCF_001515645.1 Sinocyclocheilus grahami | reverse complement strand
CAAACCTAGGGGAAACACTGAAACATATTATTTGATCACAAGTGCTCCAATAGCAAATGAAAACCTCCACAATAGTGTTTCTATAACAACAGAAAAAGAAAACATTTTTTATATATATTTATATATAAGACATTGATTATGGTGGTCAAAAGAGACGGATGTCAAATTTGCCTTCCCCACTCAGCAACTTAACTGTTTTCTGAAATTGCATGCATAGCTAATATAACACACTAGATGTACAAGGTAATTAACTGTGGAAATGCATTACAGTTTGTGAAAAGGGTCCATAACACAAACATTGCTGCTGTAAATTGACATTTTGCACGTTTTAACAAAGCACTTTTCCCTGGATACACGTGAACGGTGTCACTTCCCTCCCAGACGACCTGCAGTGCATGTCTGGACGGATAGGTTCCATGCATGAGCCTGGTGTGTGTTTTGTATGCCCTCTGGTGTTCCTTCTTACCTGAGGCTTGTAGTACCTGCCTGAACCCACCTGAGTCTTGCTCCTGTGCCATTGTATCTGTCAGGAAAGGGGTGGGACCATCTCTGATTACAAGATGCATGGCCAGAGTTCTCTGCCACTGATAGCACGGACCTATTTTGTTCCCTCCTCACCTGTGCTATTTAAGGCGATGCCTCAACCCAGCTCTCAGCTCAGTCCTGGTCCCAATTTCCCAAGCCTGCTTGTGCTTGGTGTGTGTGTGAGTGTGTATGGCTGGTGGCAGAATCAAACAGGTGCTAGAGCATCCTTGAAAGTGTGTGAGAACGGGGTGGTGGGGGACAGGGCGCAATCATGTTTGCGGGAGGGTACGCGGGGGGGACCGTCGGGCGCCGGAAATCCACTCTCCCCTCCGAAAATCTGCAGATCCCCAAACCGGCGGGGGCGAGTGGCGTGCGGAAGAGCAGTAGTAGCAGCAGCGGAGGCAAGATGCTGTCCATGACCTACAGCGAGAGCATACGGAGTGGCATTAGCCGCTACCACTCGGACCAAGGTCTGAACCAGACGACGAGGCACACGGACCAGGCCGAACTCCAGCGGCTCAGGGAGCAAAGGATTGCTGCCCAGATCAAGAACATGGAAGAATTCCTCAAGATGAACGGCCTGGCGCTGGAGGAGTGCGTATCGTACCAGACAGGCATGAAGTACAGGTAAGAAAGAAACGGGGTTGTTGCGTGCACTAGACTTTTAGATTTTAGGACATTGTGCATATTGGCCTGCATTTTTGGATCGTAAGTGCACTTGGTTTACTTTAAATGTAGCTTGGTGTTACCAGGAGGTCAAAGCAACCAGTTTAGTTGGAAGGAACAACAACAACTGAAAAGTATCGGCCACGGAGCCATTTTTTAAAATGTCGCAGATGGTAGCGATTTTGTTATGCAGAGTCGTGCCGCTTGTGTCCGGTGTAAACAATTGTAGGTTGTTTATGGTTGCCAAGCAACTTGGTGCACTATGTATGTGTGGTCACGGTCTAGTAAAACTTGAATTGTAAAACATTTTTGTCTTGAATTTCATCGAGATTACATACAGATCAACTTCAATGACTGAACTGATATTTTCAACATAAATCCAAAGCAGAACTCTGCAGCACTGTGGCTTCAGTGACTGCGGTCGGTTTGCTCGCCTCCATGCAAGCAGCTCAGGGTTTATTTTCATCAACTAGGTCGCTGGCATATTTGCCCAACAATGAGGGAAGGGCATATCAATCTCTGAGGCAAGGTGGAGGAAAAAGTGCGGCATCTCAGCATGTGGCAAGATTGTCTTCCATATTACGGGACTGATGGATTCTCAGCATCCTAAATTTATATGGATCTGTGTCAGCTCCCTGTTGCAGAAAAACTTTTGAGTTTTCACTCATGCAGAAATATTGACAATCGATGCTGCGTGCATCAGGCAAAAACAGACCTGTTTAAAGTGGAAAAAAGTTGTTTTGGCATGACATGTTGAGTTGTTGTTGTGCAGTGGATGGTATTGTCATGTGCTGGTATTTAGCGGTCTGGTGTTGTGTATCAGGGACAGCAGTCGGTCAGCGCATCTATTGTGCTTTACTGTAACGCTCGCTCAGTTGAGCGTTAACAGCTGATCTGGTGTCAGTTCTGAGAACAGTGGCTCACGTTACAAGGCATATGGTGGTTGTCCTGTCATATCGCAACAATGGATCATCTACTCGTGATGAAAATTAGTACCTACCATTGATAAAGATCACAATTATCTTTCTTGCACCTCCAAGGCCAGCATCTTTCTGGCTGAGATGCAGTAGCTGTATCAGTGACCGGTTTAGTTTATCAACAGTGAATGTTGTGTGCTTGGACACTTCCATGAATCTTCCCTTCAAACTCAAGATTTGAATTAACTTATTAGATGACCTGCACAGAGTATCTTCCATCATCCCTTGTTCTTCCATGCAAGCTGTGTCCGGGTCAGGCAGAAAAATGCATTTCTGATCACGCTCATCACTAATTCAAGGATGGAAGGATAGATAGACACTGAAGCTGCGAAAGAGAATGCCGCTCATGCCTTAATGCGTGTCTCCTTAAGCCAGACAATATGGTACTTGTGTAACAATAGTACTTACTAGCTTAACATGGGCAGATCTCTTATCAGTGTGCACAAGATTGGGCTTTGATTGCAGCACACCTACGATTGACAGTAGCATGTAAACATTTGTCCCAAATCTGCTTTATTTATTGCACTTGCCAAAAGGCTGAATTTCATGGAGAATATATAGAGTAGGGTTTGTGCATCCCAAAATAAGACTGGGCAATTTTTATTAATAATTTGAATGTAATTTTTGCCATGAGCTTATTTATTTATTTTAAATCACGGAATCGTGTGTGTGTGTGTTTTTTTTAAGATTCATTTTTGGCATTTTTTTTATTTTATTAGTATAGGACAGCGTAGAAGTGACAGGAAGCAAAGTGCGAGAGAGAGAGAGCGAGAGAGGGCGCGGGATCAGAAAGGTCCTCGAGCTGGGATTCAAACTCGGGACGCCCGTAGCACAAGGACGCTATATGTTGGCGCGCTGGCCACAAGGCTATTGGGCACCGTTTTGAAAAAAAAAATTGGTAACGTTACAATTAGACATTAGTTGATGATATGCCAGTGAATATGACAGTTAAAAAGGGGTGGTTGACTGTTTTTTTTTCTTTTCTCTAGGCTTGATTGTGTTTATGGAGTGCAGTGTAACAGGTGTTAATGCTTCATTTTTTTAAAAACACATTATTTTTCACATAATTTATCTTTATTCTACACCTGTCCCTTCTCCTATAAACGCACTGATGATTTCCTGTTTTTATGAAGCCCTTCCCTCCGAAATATGCAATGGGCTCAGATTGGTTAGCTGGCTCAGTGTGTTGTGATTCGTTAAACCGCCTGGTGCACTAGTGGTCGACTGATATATACGTTTTTCTGTTTGGCCGATTCGTTCGTGGCGGGACTTTTATTTTAACGGCGCTGAGAACGGCAGCGCCTGAACAAACAGTGCTCACATTCTCCCTCTTGTTCGCTGTCATCATTAACAGTTCTGTCCATGGACAGAAGTCTGTCTAATAATCAGATAGAACTGTTAAACAAAGAAATTAAAATGTATACAAAAAAGTATTATAACGATTGCTTTTATATTGTTAGTAATAGAAAGGCAAACAATATAATACTTTCTCATTTGCCGTCAGCATTCAGCAAATACACGTTTATATAATTTAAACAAATTTTTGAATGTCTAATGAACGTCTAATTTCAAAAACCTTGCAAACTTAGTCGAATCCAGCTGTGAGATCTTAAGTGTGCATTTGTATCCTGCACGATCGCGTGTACTCTGCATGACGGTTGATCCGTGCGAATTGAATACGGACAGGGGGAGAGTTCAGCTTCACTGAAACGCGCGATCGACAAACTTTAAACTCGTGATTTCAAATTATGCTGCACTTCATGCTTTTGCCCAATGTCATATTCATGTAATTTTCACTGTGTGCTGTATGTAAAATGAGTGTTACCTTGGCTTTATTTGAAAAAATGTGATTCCCAATGCACATAAACCTCCCAGAATACTGAGTGCCCTGTTGGCTACAGTGCTTACTTCCTTTTTAATTATATTTTTATTAAATATTTGTTTATTTGTGAAAAATACTTTGTCATTTAAAGTATAAGTATGTTTATTTTACACATTTATTTTTTAGTCCATTTTCAAATGATTTCAAATGTCTTGAATATTAAATAAAATAAATTTAAATTAAATCTGCCATTGGCCACCCTGCTTTCCAAGATATCGGCATCGGCTGTCAAAAAGCCAATATCGGTCGACCACTATATTACACTTGTCTAAACATCACGCCCCTCATCTCAGAATGCGCTCTGGTTGCATTGTAAACAATGGCGTCGTCAATATTGCTTATCAGTTGTGTGAAGAGGATCGCACATAACCTGTGCAAGCACTGCTCTTAATGGTATTTTTTTTTGTTTGTTGTTGTCTTATACTTTTAGATACGCTGTTATTTGTAAATGCTACTGCTTCTGTTAACTTTTAATATATGGTTTTATCCTGATTAAAGCTGTAATACAGCAGAATACATGATTGCATTGTAGCATTTTTGTAAAGTAATTGTTTGCTTTGTAACAGTAAGAAGTGTTTGCCAGCAAGTATTGCTCACTACCAGGGCAACCGCGTGCACATCCACGTTTAACGCTTCTCGTAGCTATGTGAAAAATATCTGTCTGTCTACACATAAAGTGTATAATTGTATAATTGGATTGTTGGAGCTGAGCTGATGATCTGAATGAGAGAGAGAGATGCAAAGCATGTGCAGAGCAGGCGGACACGCGGACACATATTAAGAACCGCTGCTTTAGAACATTGATTATGAAACTTGTGAATCCATTCGAATCGTTAGAAGACAGAATCGTGATTCATATATGAATAGATTTTTTCGTGCACCCCTAGTTTTGACGGCATGGCAACAACTCTTTCTCTTCTCTAAAGCAGCACAACATGGCACCCCACCCCCTTCAAGTCGTGGCCTAATGGTTAGAGAGTCGGACTCATAACCCAAAAGTTGTGGGTTCGAGTCTCGTACCGGCAGGGATTGTAGGTGGGGGGAGTGAATGTACAGCGCTCTCTCCCACCTTCAATACCACGACTGAGGTGCCCTTGAGCAAGGCACCGAACCACCAACTGCTCCCTATTGCACTTGCCAAAAGGCTGAATTTCATGGAGAATATATAGAGTAGGGTTTGTGCATCCCAAAATAAGACTGGGCAATTTTTATTAATAATTTGAATGTAATTTTTGCCATGAGCTTATTTATTTATTTTAAATCACGGAATCGTGTGTGTGTGTGTTTTTTTTAAGATTCATTTTTGGCATTTTTTTTATTTTATTAGTATAGGACAGCGTAGAAGTGACAGGAAGCAAAGTGCGAGAGAGAGAGAGCGAGAGAGGGCGCGGGATCAGAAAGGTCCTCGAGCTGGGATTCAAACTCGGGACGCCCGTAGCACAAGGACGCTATATGTTGGCGCGCTGGCCACAAGGCTATTGGGCACCGTTTTGAAAAAAAAAATTGGTAACGTTACAATTAGACATTAGTTGATGATATGCCAGTGAATATGACAGTTAAAAAGGGGTGGTTGACTGTTTTTTTTTCTTTTCTCTAGGCTTGATTGTGTTTATGGAGTGCAGTGTAACAGGTGTTAATGCTTCATTTTTTTAAAAACACATTATTTTTCACATAATTTATCTTTATTCTACACCTGTCCCTTCTCCTATAAACGCACTGATGATTTCCTGTTTTTATGAAGCCCTTCCCTCCGAAATATGCAATGGGCTCAGATTGGTTAGCTGGCTCAGTGTGTTGTGATTCGTTAAACCGCCTGGTGCACTAGTGGTCGACTGATATATACGTTTTTCTGTTTGGCCGATTCGTTCGTGGCGGGACTTTTATTTTAACGGCGCTGAGAACGGCAGCGCCTGAACAAACAGTGCTCACATTCTCCCTCTTGTTCGCTGTCATCATTAACAGTTCTGTCCATGGACAGAAGTCTGTCTAATAATCAGATAGAACTGTTAAACAAAGAAATTAAAATGTATACAAAAAAGTATTATAACGATTGCTTTTATATTGTTAGTAATAGAAAGGCAAACAATATAATACTTTCTCATTTGCCGTCAGCATTCAGCAAATACACGTTTATATAATTTAAACAAATTTTTGAATGTCTAATGAACGTCTAATTTCAAAAACCTTGCAAACTTAGTCGAATCCAGCTGTGAGATCTTAAGTGTGCATTTGTATCCTGCACGATCGCGTGTACTCTGCATGACGGTTGATCCGTGCGAATTGAATACGGACAGGGGGAGAGTTCAGCTTCACTGAAACGCGCGATCGACAAACTTTAAACTCGTGATTTCAAATTATGCTGCACTTCATGCTTTTGCCCAATGTCATATTCATGTAATTTTCACTGTGTGCTGTATGTAAAATGAGTGTTACCTTGGCTTTATTTGAAAAAATGTGATTCCCAATGCACATAAACCTCCCAGAATACTGAGTGCCCTGTTGGCTACAGTGCTTACTTCCTTTTTAATTATATTTTTATTAAATATTTGTTTATTTGTGAAAAATACTTTGTCATTTAAAGTATAAGTATGTTTATTTTACACATTTATTTTTTAATCCATTTTCAAATGATTTCAAATGTCTTGAATATTAAATAAAATAAATTTAAATTAAATCTGCCATTGGCCACCCTGCTTTCCAAGATATCGGCATCGGCTGTCAAAAAGCCAATATCGGTCGACCACTATATTACACTTGTCTAAACATCACGCCCCTCATCTCAGAATGCGCTCTGGTTGCATTGTAAACAATGGCGTCGTCAATATTGCTTATCAGTTGTGTGAAGAGGATCGCACATAACCTGTGCAAGCACTGCTCTTAATGGTATTTTTTTTTGTTTGTTGTTGTCTTATACTTTTAGATACGCTGTTATTTGTAAATGCTACTGCTTCTGTTAACTTTTAATATATGGTTTTATCCTGATTAAAGCTGTAATACAGCAGAATACATGATTGCATTGTAGCATTTTTGTAAAGTAATTGTTTGCTTTGTAACAGTAAGAAGTGTTTGCCAGCAAGTATTGCTCACTACCAGGGCAACCGCGTGCACATCCACGTTTAACGCTTCTCGTAGCTATGTGAAAAATATCTGTCTGTCTACACATAAAGTGTATAATTGGAACAGTTCATTGTTGGAGCTGAGCTGATGATCTGAATGAGAGAGAGAGATGCAAAGCATGTGCAGAGCAGGCGGACACAAGGAACAATATTAAGAACCGCTGCTTTAGAACATTGATTATGAAACTTGTGAATCCATTCGAATCGTTAGAAGACAGAATCGTGATTCATATATGAATAGATTTTTTCGTGCACCCCTAGTTTTGACGGCATGGCAACAACTCTTTCTCTTCTCTAAAGCAGCACAACATGGCACCCCACCCCCTTCAAGTCGTGGCCTAATGGTTAGAGAGTCGGACTCATAACCCAAAAGTTGTGGGTTCGAGTCTCGTACCGGCAGGGATTGTAGGTGGGGGGAGTGAATGTACAGCGCTCTCTCCCACCTTCAATACCACGACTGAGGTGCCCTTGAGCAAGGCACCGAACCACCAACTGCTCCCCGGGCGCCGCAGCAAAAAAATGGCTGCCCACTGCTCCGGGTGTGTGTTCACGGTTTGTGTGTGTTCACTGCTGTGTGTGTGCACTTTGGATGGGTAAATGCAGAGCACTAATTCTGAGTATGGGTCACCATACTTGGCCACATGTCACTTCACTTTCACTTTTTTCACTTTCATTGTGTGTTCCCGAGGGCAGGGTTTATCAGGGTTTGTAACGTCACAAACCCGGGAAGTAGCTCGTTGTAGTCCCTACGAGCCGTTTTTGTAGGCATTTGTAGATATTAAACTGCCATAATTTTAAAAGACAATATCTCTGTTTGCATTGAACTTTCAACTTCGTAACTTTGCAGATATTGTTTATGCTCAATCAGCAACATTACATACTAACTAACGTTAAAAAAGTGAACTCGCAATCAACCACCTCTTTAAAAATAGGGTAGGCAATTTCAGAAAGTGACACGCTCTATAAAGGAGCATAACATGGAACGAATCGCTAGTGCTAAATGGATATTCATTTTTGTGTAAAAAAAAAAAAAA
>NW_015505339.1:1695036-1696601 GCF_001515645.1 Sinocyclocheilus grahami | reverse complement strand
TCAATATTGCTTATCAATTTGAGCCCGATTGAGACCCAGAGAATTTTAGTGAACAGGATCGCACAGAACCTGTGCAAGCACGACTCTTACAGGACGTTTCAGAATGGTATGTTTCTTTGTTGTTGTCTCATACTTTTAGATGCACTGTTGTTTGTAAATGTTGCTGCTTCTGTTAGCTTCTAATATACTGTTTCATCCTGATTAAAGCTTTAATACAGTAGAATACATGATTGCATTTTTGTGGCATTTTTGTAACAGTAAGAAGTGTGTGCCAGCAATTATTGCTCGCTACCATGGCAACCACGTGCGCGTCCATGTTTAACGCTTCTCGTAGCTATGTGAAAAATATCTGTCTATACATAAAGTGTTCATTGATGGAGCTGTGATGAGCTTATGATCTAAATCAGATGAGAGAGAGAGATGCAGAGCGGGGGGACGCGAGGAACAGGATTAAGATCCGCTGCTTTAGAACATTGATTTTGAAACTTGTGAATCCATTAGAATCGTTAGAACACAAAATTGCGTTTTATATATGAATAGATTTTTTGTGAACCACTAGTTTTGGCGGCATGACAACACTTCCTCTTCTCTAAAACAGCGCAACATGGCCCCGTCCCCTTTGTCGCATGTTCCCGGGGGTGGGGTTTATGTAAATTTCAGGGTTTGTGATGTCACCAACCCGGGAAGTATCTCGTTGTAGTCCCTTACGAGCCGTTTTTGTTGGCATTAAACTGCCAGAATTTTAAAAGACTATATCTATGTTTGCATTAAACTTTCAGCGTCGTAACTTTGCAGATATTGTTTATGCTCAATCAGCAACATTACATACTAACTAACGTTAAAAAAGTGAACTCGCAATCAACCACCTCTTTAAAAATAGGGTAGGCAATTTCAGAAAGTGACACGCTCTATAAAGGAGCATAACATGGAACGAATCGCTAGTGCTAAATGGATATTCATTTTTGTGTAAAAAAAAAAAAATTGACACACAGGCAGTGAAAAGTGTTAAGAGACATAAGGTGAACATCTTTTTGACTTGACTGCCACATTTTTAGAATGTGAGACGCTGTAAAAAAAAAACGCGTCCATTAAGCACATATTTACATAGAAAGAAAGGTAACACTTTACTTGAAGGGGTGTGCATAAGACTGACATGCACCCCTCATAATCATGACATGACACATGTCATGAATATGAAGGAGGTTTTATGCATGTTTATGACAACTGTCATTAAGTGTCATTCGCTCAGTTATGTAATTTTTAATGCAAAGATGACATTGTTTGAGATGTCTTTGTTATGGGCTAAAAAAATTGACACACAGGCAGTGAAAAGTGTTAAGAGACATAAGGTGAACATCTTTTTGACTTGACTGACACATTTTTAGAATGCGAGACGCTGTAAAAAAAACCGCGTCCATTAAGCACATATTTACATAGAAAGAAAGGTAACACTTTACTTGAAGGGGTGTGCATAAGACTGACATGACACCTTCATAATCATGACATGACACCTGTCCTGAATTTGAAGGAGGTTTTATGCATGTTTATGACAACTATCATTAAGT
>NW_015505339.1:1674346-1694598 GCF_001515645.1 Sinocyclocheilus grahami | reverse complement strand
TGACATTATTTGACCTAACCCTAACCCTACCCCTACCCTTATCCCTAACCATAGCCCATAACAAAGACATCTCAAACAATGTCATCTTTGCATTAAAAATGACATAACTGAGTGAATGACATAACTGAGTGAATGACAGTTGTCATAAACATGCATAAAAAACCTTCATATTCATGACATGTCATGTCATGATTATGTAGGTGTCATGTCAGTCTTATGCACACCCTTTCAAGTAAAGTGTAACCGAAATATTTAGCATTTTCCTATTTATTAACATATAGGATATGTCTAAGACAAGTTTTTACAATAGGCCTATTTGCCTTTATATTTCATGCACAGAAAAGTTGTTTAATAAAGAGAATGTTACCTGTACTTTGTTGGCCTTACATTAAACTGACTCGTCAAACAGTTTAAAAATTTTTTATACAAAATATTGAATTGGTCAGATGTTCTGGATAAAAAATTCTTTTTTTTTTTTTTCTCTCATATCCAGCCCGATCCCAAAATCCCAAATCATAGTACCTAATTTGGACGTTTCTTTAACCAGTGAAGAATGCAATATTAGTATGTAGTTTTATGCAGTTTTGTCAATTGATCTTCACTGTAGGGCTGTGCGATTAATCGAATCGAAATCGCGATTTGAGACGTTGCGATTTCCTAATCACAAAGCCTGCGAAATGGACACGATATTACTCTGTTCCAGAGCATATGCATGACTGCCAGCCTTGAGTTGCAGTCTTACTAACCAATAGAGTGAGCGCACCTCCGTTTTTTTTATACAAAATATTGTATTGGTCAGATGTTCTGGATAAAAAAATCTTTTTTTTTTTTTTCTCTCATATCCAGCCCGATCCCAAAATCCCAAATCATAGTACCTAATTTGGACGTTTCTTTAACCAGTGAAGAATGCAATATTAGTATGTAGTTTTATGCAGTTTTGTCAATTGATCTTCACCGTAGGGCTGTGCGATTAATCGAATCGAAATCGCGATTTGAGACGTTGCGATTTCCTAATCACAAAGCCTGCGAAATGGACACGATATTACTCTGTTCCAGAGCATATGCATGACTGCCAGCCTTGAGTTGCAGTCTTACTAACCAATAGAGTGAGCGCACCTCCGTTCTCCCCAATCAGCCAACTGCGTAAACACTCACCATTAAAAAAATAAAAAGAATAAAAACCCGGAAAGCGGGAGAGAGAGAGAGTGGGATTATGGCGTCTACTGGGTCAGATCAATAGTTAGGCAAATTAAAACTAAAGAAAAACGTATGCAACTTAAGCTTCCAAATGACAGACAACGAACAAAAAAGGTCATTTCCAAGAGCTGCGTCACAGCGCATATCAAAAGCTCCCGTATCGGTTCTGTTTTCAGTACTGGAGAATAAAAAATACATTCCTAGATGTTTTTGTTAGTACGTGAACGTTATCTTTCACATTTCATCTCCCCAACAGATTAATTTGAAATAAGTTTATTATGCATGTTGGCTATTCCCAATTCAATTCTCATACTCGCTCCTCTCTGCCCCACGCGGATAAATCAGTCTATGTAACATATGTAATACTTTAATAATTGACTTAAGAAATACAGTTCTTTATTTATAAACAATAAACAAATATTTTCTGTGAAATTCAGTAATTAAGTTAATTCTCTAAAAGTAGTTATACCATTATAATCTTGCCTGCTGAATAAAAAAACAATAGAACCTCTCCCAAAACACAATAAATGTAATGGATTTCAGGGTTATAATGGGAATTGTATTGGTTTTAATGTAAACTATAATGGTGTCTATGCGACTGTTATCAGTAGCCTTATTGATCATTATGCACTCTGGCTGGTTTTTAATGAGCACATGTGCTTTGTTTTTACTCATACTGGGAAATGAATGAATCTGTATTATCTAAGCCAGCAAAATAATCGAACTGGAATTGAGGAGTTCTGCATTGTTCCCTGTAGTCTTATTCTTTTTTAAATTAGTGTAGCTTGCTTCTCTCAGTGTAAATGGCTCCTTTTTCTTCTGTTCCTCTTCTAAACATCGTTCAAGCAACACAATTGATTGTTTTTTTAGTAGTTAAGGGCTCTTTTCTCAGTTATTTTTGGCTTGCAAGGTTAAACGCTATAGCTGCCATTGCTTCTGTTTTGTGAAGAGACTCTCTTCATGAAATATAAATGAAAGAGATTGTTTTGCACTGCATTCTTATCTTGTGCTTTGTCATGGAAGATGGCATTTGTTTATGTTTGGCTTTTGGCGTATACATGGTTAAATCACTGAAAGTAAAGACATTTATTTGTTATAAAAGATTTATATTTTAAATAAATGCTGTTCTTTTGAAACTTTCCAACCCTAATGCATCACAGTTTCCACAAAAATATTAAGCAGCACGATTGTTTTTAAAATTTATAATTAAAAAAGTTTCTTGAGCAGCAAATCAGCATATTAGAATGATTTCTGAAGCATCATGTGACACTGCCCTACTTCACTGTGTCCTGCACATTAAAGACTGGTACAGATCCATTGTCTGTTGTTGTGTTGGAGTTGAAGGTGTAGAACCTGACTGTTTAAGGTGATAGTTAGAGCACACTCTCCTCTCCTTGACATGGATCCGTCAGGGCAGCACTCAGCAGAATTAAGTTTGACCCACAAAAGCGATTTCCTTACACCTGTTTAAAAATCACCAAACTATCAGCTGTTGCGTTTCAAACTCCTGTTTTCTTACCAGACATTCATAGTATGTTTAAAGTGCTCTCAAGAGAAATGTAATCGAAATTCCTCTCACTACCTTTTCTCTTAATAATTCTTTTTTTTTATTATTAATGAATCCTATTTTTTTAAAGATAATTTTAATCTTAGATAAGCTATTTTTGACTTTCATTAATAGAATCGCAGCTATTGTAATATATTTGCAATTTTGCATGTTGGATTATAATTGGACTTTTCTTTGTTTCATCTGTTTAACCATTTATAGTTGCCTTTGCACTGGAAAGATCATGTGACATTTAATTGACATAGCTTAGCTTTTTCTTTGCTGTCTTGCAGCACTGCCGTTTCCTTCACAAATTGCATGTTTAATTGAAATTTACAACATTGCATTATCCAATTTGTGCAACTTCACACAATTTCTATGCATATATTGGTATTTTCTGTTTCAGATACACTGTAGTGAATAACTGTTCATAGCCACAGATACAGTCTTGTGGTCAGAGCTTAATAGTTTCCCAGCCATTCACTCTTCCATTATGACTCCACATAATGACCTACTGAAATCATTTACATATGAAATGAGTCTTAATGTGACAGCACTGTAGCATTGCATAGTTGTAATTACCAGATTTAAACACGAGGTGGAGATCCAGTTTTGTGGAGATTTGAAGACATGATGTCAGACTTTCTCAGACCCAGATCAGCTTTCTCTCATCCATCACTTCAGGACGTTGATGGATGCCATATGGCGTTAGTGTGATGTCTGTAAAGCAGAGCAGGTCAGATTTCTCAGAGTGATTGAATAATTAAAATAAACTATTGATTATTGACATGTTCTTTTAAAAAATGAAGTAAATCAATCCATGACATGCTCTTAACGTAGTGCTGCAATGCCAGGGATGTTTATGGCTTACTGGAACAGCCTGTTGTTCATCAACATAAGCTATATATAATAAGCCATATATTATTCAAAATAGTGTTTGTGAAGCTGTTGTGCACTTCTTTTTATCAGCCAACAGATGGTGGTGTGTAAAGGGCTGAGACGACTCAAAAAAATTCAGGCTTGTGTGAGGATCACATGTGTGCAGATTTATATAATTGTGTTATGCAGTTGCTGTGTGGATATTAGTAAGAAATGCTGTGTTTTCAGTTTGCGACTGTTATCAGTAGCCTTATTGATCATTATGCACTCTGGCTGGTTTTTAATGAGCACATGTGCTTTGTTTTTACTCATACTGGGAAATGAATGAATCTGTATTATCTAAGCCAGCAAAATAATCGAACTGGAATTGAGGAGTTCTGCATTGTTCCCTGTAGTCTTATTCTTTTTTAAATTAGTGTAGCTTGCTTCTCTCAGTGTAAATGGCTCCTTTTTCTTCTGTTCCTCTTCTAAACATCGTTCAAGCAACACAATTGATTGTTTTTTTAGTAGTTAAGGGCTCTTTTCTCAGTTATTTTTGGCTTGCAAGGTTAAACGCTATAGCTGCCATTGCTTCTGTTTTGTGAAGAGACTCTCTTCATGAAATATAAATGAAAGAGATTGTTTTGCACTGCATTCTTATCTTGTGCTTTGTCATGGAAGATGGCATTTGTTTATGTTTGGCTTTTGGCGTATACATGGTTAAATCACTGAAAGTAAAGACATTTATTTGTTATAAAAGATTTATATTTTAAATAAATGCTGTTCTTTTGAAACTTTCCAACCCTAATGCATCACAGTTTCCACAAAAATATTAAGCAGCACGATTGTTTTTAAAATTTATAATTAAAAAAGTTTCTTGAGCAGCAAATCAGCATATTAGAATGATTTCTGAAGCATCATGTGACACTGAAGACTAAAGTAATGATGCTAAAAAATCAGCTTTGCATCACAGAAATAAATTGCATCTAAAATATATAAAAAAAATTAAAAAAAAAATTTTGGCCAAGTAACCATAGATTTGGAGAGCATAAGAGACTTCTTTCAAAAATATTAAAAAATCTTTTTAATGGTCATGTACATTCCTCAATGATGATCGGAAAATAAATACTTTTGAATATAAAGTCAGACATAATATTGAGTCTTGATATCTCATACCCTTCTGTAGGGTTTTGGGACGTATGTTCACATACATGATGATTTATGCTCCTAGTCTTGGAAGAGATCCAGTCCACATCTTCATCTCTGTCTCAGGAGTGCTAGTGTAGATGCAAAGAGGCCAGCAGAGACTTTTCATAGAACTATTTACTAGAGGTTGACCGATGGTGGATTTTGCCGATACCTAGGTTGGACCACACTGGCCGATACCGATTAATTAACCGATTGTTTTAAAATTGATACTGAACAAAAACTAAAATAGTGCTTTATTAACAAAACCAGTACTGAACCATACTAGTAGTAGTAATAAAAAAAAAATAATAATAGTAATAGTAAATGTTGAAATTAACACACTCTAACAAGGAACAATACTTACACAGCTTTCATTAATCTTAATGATACAAATTAACGCTTAAAGATGCACATCTTTAAATATATACACAAAGGCTATAGCATTACAATTATATACATATGGATATTGTATGTATACTCTCACACTTTAACTGCTTCTATTCTTGAACACTTGATGATTATCTAATCAAAATAAAAGTGCAGCGCTGAGTCTAGGAGAACTCACCGGTATCACACACACTCCGGACGTGTTACGTTCAACTCGAGCAGTGGTCAAAAACAGTTTATTTAATCACCAAGCAGACACAAGTTTACTTCAAGAATGAACAATTTGGTAAAGATGAGTTTGAAGTTCGGCGTTTAAAAAACGGAGCAAACGGAAAGAGAAAGCGCGACCTATATTATAGCTCTATAAGTGAAGCACACAGACTTTATTAGAGCCACAGAAAGACAAACGTTTTGCTGAAAATGCACAATACACAATTCATTATGTACATTAACAACGATTCTGGACCAATATAATGTAATTTTAAAGGAAAACTATGTGAATGGCGCTCTGTGGCGCGGAAGGATTTTCTGTCGGCTGCATTTAAATCTGCGTCTGAAGTTTCCCGCTCTGTTCAGCGTGCAGTATCACGTGTCTAAACAAATAGCATGTGCTGTCAATGATTTCAACCACTAGAGGCCATTCTCTCGCACTGTATAATGACAGCAGACCCTTCTCAGCCGCTCCAGCAATGGACGCAACCCGGGAACTATCGGCATGGATCTTTGACGATAACCGATAGTTCCAGCAATCAACTATGGGTGCCGATTAATCGGCAAAACAGATACACATCGGTCGACCTCTGCTATTTACTCCCTTTTTGTTTTTTTTCTGCCTCTCTAGTCATCATTAGATCACCAAGAAAAGTTTTTACTGAGAGAAATAACACGGCTTCTACACAACCTTCATATGTGAGGACGGCAGCTTGCGTCAGAGCTCTTCAAATCACTTCCTCGGTCCACATGAATATGGCAGCATTATGTAAGAGGGCTTCCCCCAGATCTGTCATCACTATTATGATCCTCAGATAACCTGACATCTTGCTTATCGAGGGGAACATCAGTGGACAGGTTTTGAGTTCCTCTAAAGAGCACACAGGAGCCCAGAGGGGCTGATACATCACTCATACAGTTGTCATTTATGTGATTACGTTACACTGTTCCTCATTTAGCAAACAATTTCTTATCCAAACTAACTTACAGTAGGTTTGTACCTTTAGTAACCTGGCACTACAGTGGTAACCTGAGTCATATTATGAGTCAGGTCTTTCATCTGGAATAATAATGTAATTGCTCCCAGTACATATTTGCCAAATGTTTATATATCCCTTTTTTTATTATGTTGCTCAGTCAATCTAGGTATTTCTATTTTCTGAAAATGTGAGTGGTGTTTGCTCAATTTTAACGGTTTAATTTAAAGGGTTAGTTCACCCAAAAATGAAAATTACACCATGTTTTACTTACCCTAAAGGACTTTCTTCTTTCAGATGAATCCAGTCGGAGTTATATTAAAAGTTGTCTAGGCTCTTCCAAGCTTTATAATGGGGGTATGTGGGTGTTTTTGTTCAACAGTCCAAAAGTAGTGAAATAAATCACATCCTTCCTTATTAAAACGTGCCTCACACAGCTCCGGGGGTGAATAAAGGCCTCCTGTAGCAAATCGATGTGCTTTTGAAAAAATAAAAAAAATCCATATTTAAAATGATATAAACATTTTTGTGCAACTTCCGCTTACTGGTGTATGCGCTTTCACGAGAGACTGCCTTTCCGGCATAGGCACAGCGCATTGGTTTTTTTTCAAAACCAACGTTTGTTTACTGGAGCAAAGGAAGCAAAGTTTCTTTACTTTAGCAAAGGAAGGTCTCCTCTTGGTTTATATCGAAATCCTCTAACAGTTTTCTTTACAAATCTTAATTTTGTGCTTCTAATTCGTGACCGCCATTTTGTTTTGTTCTCTCTCCGTGTTCGTCACTAATCACCAGCACTTACGCTACGCATACGTCCTACGTCATCCGCCGGAACGGCTTCCACCTACAACAGGAGAAGTGAGAAAATGGTGTTTATATCATTTTAAATATGAATAATTTTCTTACAAAAACGTATCGATTCGCTAGAGGAGGTCTTTATTCACCCTCAGAGCTGTGTGAGGCATGTTTTAATATGGATGAATGCGCTTTATTTGACTACTTTTAGACTGTTGAACACAAACACCCACCTACCCCCATTCTATCGCTTTGAAGAGCCAGGACAATTTTTAAAATAACTCCAATTGGATTCGTCTGAAAGAATAAAGTCATATACACCTAGGATGCCTTGAGGTCAGTAAAATATGGACTAATTTTCATTTTTGGGTGAAATAACCCTTTAAAGTAGGAGTGCAATATATTAACCTGTTAACCCACACCTGGACGCCAGCGCACTGAACGCTCTTTGTTTACACGTGCCAATGTTTATGAATAGATTAAATGAAAAGGGTCAAAATTAATCTTGACAAACTATATATCATTCTAAAAGTCTAAGCCTCAAGCATTGACGATAAATCGCTGCTTTTCAATGGAAAGCTTATAAGCAATGTATTTGCTACATTTGTATTAGCAGTACACATCAAAACATGCATAATCAAAACGCAGTACATACCAGATTCATCATAATATAACTTTAATATAATATAATATAACATTTTTGGGTGAAATAACCCTTTAAAGTAGGAGTGCAATATATTAACCTGTTAACCCACACCTGGACGCCAGCGCACTGAACGCTCTTTGTTTACACGTGCCAATGTTTATGAATAGATTAAATGAAAAGGGACTAAATTAATCTTGACAAACTATATATCATTCTAAAAGTCTAAGCCTCAAGCATTGACGATAAATCGCTGCTTTTCAATGGAAAGCTTATAAGCAATGTATTTGCTACATTTGTATTAGCAGTACACATCAAAACATGCATAATCAAAACGCAGTACATACCAGATTCATCATAATAACGAGTCTCAAACGCATCCACTGCTGCAAATCCCGGTTTAGTTAGAAAGGTAAGGGTCCGCTGAACAACATCCCATAGAGCACTTTTAGTCTAACGAAACAATAACGTTGTAATATGGATGGATATTCCTTTGTTTACGTCTCATTTCTTCGGGGAGAGTTATTGTTTGTATCCGTTATGGAATAACTTGCGCTCAAAAAAACTGCGTCTTGGTAGTAAAAAGCAACATGGTTTTCTAGCATACCATGTCACAAAGAGAATGAGACCATCCACAAAAAAAAAAGGAAAGTCAAAGATATGCGGAATCTTGTTTATTTGAATTCTGACGCTCTCTCGTGACGCACCAGTCATCTGATGGGAGCATAACTTAGCGATCGGCTTTTTGCACAAATAATTCTTTTTTTTTTCCTATTCAACATTTTTCATATTTTTCAACATTTGGGGGCAGGACTAGACATAGTCTCAGAAAAATGGTTGCAGGAACCTTGGTGGTATCTTTATGGTATCATCTTCAGATTTGAAATATAAACTCATGAGACGTGACTTTCAACCCATTACTTTTCTGGATTGCAGCCACAGTACAACGGCGCCAGTGCGCTCACCACACACCAGCTACAGGTGGAGAGGAGAGAGAGTCATAGAGCCAATCAAGTGGATGGGGATTATTAGGAGGCCATGATTGACAAGGGCCAGTTGAGGGAATTTGGCCAGGACTCCGGGGTTCCACCCCTACTCTTTACGAGAAGTGACATGGGATTTTTAATGACCACAGAGAGTCAAGACCTCGGTTTAACGTCTCATACGAAGGACGGTGCTTTTTGACAGTATAGTGTCCCCGTCACTATACTGGGGCATTAGGACCCACACAGACCTCAGGGTAAGCACCCCCTGCTGGCCTCACTGACACCTTTTCCAACAACAGCCTAGTTTTCCCAGGAGGTCTCCCATCCAGGTATTGACCAGGCTCAACCCTGCTTAGCTTCAGTGGGCAACTTCACTTCAGTGTCTATAACTTTTTATCTTTTTGAGCATTATCAACTCTGGATGATGGATCGTAAAGCCTAAAGGGTCTTCTTTCCAAAGACACCAAAATTGTGTGTGTAGCACACTGTTGTCTGGAACTAACAGTCCCAAAATGGGGGGTGCAAGTTAACAGGTTAAAATAATTACAAAATAATGATAATTAATAATACAATATTTTTTTAGATATATTTTAAATAATGTTTTAATTCCATAACCCCAATAACTGAAAGGTTTTAAGGGTTACACAAAAAAAAAATTTTTTTATTACCACGTTTTTTTCACTAGTGAATTTGCTTAACTTTTTTTTTAGCTTGTAATAACAGGGTTTTTAAATATTAGAGCTTGGCAAAGTTTATACATAATTTAAAGTTCATTTCCATAGCGCAAACGGTGCAGGACAAGTTACATGCTGAAGTTTGTTTATTTATGTATGTGTGTATGTATGTATTTATTTATCTTTCTTTCTTTCTTTCTTTTAATTTCATTCAGAAATAAAAATAGTCATATTTACACAAAATAAGATATTTTGAAGAATGTGGGTAACCAGACAGTTGGCGATAGCCATTGACTTCCATGGTATGCACAAAAATATTAGAGCTTGGCAAAGTTTATTCATAATTTAATGTTAATTTCCATAGCGCAAACGGTGCAGGACAAGTTACATGCTGAAGTTTGTTTATGTATGTATGTGTGTATGTATGTATTTATTTACTTATTTTTCTTTCTTTCTTTCTTTCAATTTTATTCAGAAATAAAAAGTAATTTTTACACAAAAGAAGATATTTTGAAGAATGTGGGTAACCAGACTGATAGCCATTGACTAACATGGTATGCACACACACACAAAAAAAAACTAAGTAAGTCAATGTCTACCATCAAATGTTTTGTTCCCCAACATTCTTCAAAATATCTTTTTTGGGTAACACTTTATTTTAAGGTGTCCTTTTTACACGTTACATGTAATTACTATTATATTAACAATACATTATGCATAATTGCATGCAAGTAACCCTAAGCCAAATCCTAATCCTAACCATATAGTAAGTACATGTAGTTAATTATTATTATTACTCAGTACTTAAATGTATAATTACACTGTAATAAGGACATCTTAAAATAAAGTGTAACTATTGTGTTCAGCAAAAGAAAGAAACTCATTCAGGTTTGGAACAACTTGAGGCGGAGTAAATGATGACAGAAGTTTCATTTTTGGGTGAACTATCCCTTTAAGAGTTGATGCAGATCTTATGTATGATTGATAGTGCTGTAATGCTAGTAATGACTAGCTTTCCTAGGATTTAATGTTTTCAGATATTGAGACAGTCAGAAACATTGTTCTCAATAAAACGAGCCCGATGATGTAACGTCGTTTCAGTGTTCCCGAACAAACTCAGAGGGAATTCTTTCTAACTATACCTTTGATCTCCCATTTTCCTCATGCGTGCTTTAGTGGATTTTGAGATTGAGCACTGATTGTCTCTTCACAGCATTGCTCGCTGCAGTGATCCCTCAGTGCCTTGTTATAAGACACAAAAACAATTGATTCGCACAGCGCTCAATTCTCCATTTAGATAGAATGACAGTACAAGACCTCTGTGCATGTGTGTGCGGCTCTCAGGAGGTTTTCGCTGAGCACAGATTTTGCGAGTCAGATTTAGAGTTGACTGCTGAGAGTCCGGTTATGTGGGCATGATTTGGCTGGCTGCTGTCAGACTCTCCACCTGTCAGGTGATTGAGGGAAGCCTTCCGGCAAAATTGTGAAACCCTGCCTCTCCAGAGGACATAAAAAGTGTTGCGCAGGAGATTCAGACCCTCATCGCAGGCTTTCAATCATTGTATACTTCCTAGACATGTCAGTCTAGCAATGTCAGCGGGTTTAATAATGATGGATCAGGTCTGTCAGCGAGCCGTTATGGGCCACCTGTGAAAATGACACTTAATTTGTGGATGTTAATGCTTGTCGCTGTGGTTTCTTGAGTGAGGTTGTTATTGTCCCCGTTAATCCCATCTTCACTTTTCATAAGCGCATAGGGAGTCATATTCCCTCGATCGCTCTGAATATGAGCTTCTTATGATGTGATATTCACAGAGCAATAATGCCCGTAACGGTCTCTTTCACACCAGGATATTGTGTTGTCAGTGCAGTGTTTCAGGGAACTCAGTAGAGTTTTAAGATAAGCTGGAGTTGGGCTCTTAATTAAAGTAAGAAGCCGCTGAGACAGTGACATTAGAGAATGAAGCGTGAGTGAAGTGAGCATGATAAAGAGAGAAGAGGGACTGGGATTTATCTGTAAGACCTTTAATTATCTACTACGGTGTTATTTTAGTATCTTGAATTAGATTTATTTATTTTTATATGTTGTTTTCATAGCCTGTTTGACTGTCAGTTCAATGTCTACAAATCTACAAATGCTGCTCATTACATTTCAGATGTTGTAATTTTGTTGTTTTTGTCCATTTTGAAATATGCATATGTATTTTTTTTTTGTTTTAATTAGTTTTATTTTTTAGTACTTTAACATGAACTAAATGAAAATGAGAAATGTAATTAAATAATTTTTTTTTGAAAATTGTTTTATTTCAGTTAATTTTTCCCAATTAATGCATTTTTTTTAATGGTTTTATTTTTAATTGACGTTAAACATGTTAGCAATACAAGCATACTTGGTGCATATTGCACAGGTTTCACAGTTCATTGCCTACAGTTGTTTTAAAATGGTATGCAAAATGAGGTAACACTTTTTTACGGTATCCTTGTTACATGTACTTACTATTATAATAACAATAAATTATGCATAATTACATGCAAGTAACCCTAAAACAAACCCAAATCCTAACCCTAACCATATAAGTACTGTACATGTAGTTAATAATATTAATTAGTACTTAAATGTATAATTACACTATAACAAGGACACCTTAAAAATGTAAATCAAAATGATACGCAGTTGGAACAATAACATTTGAAATAGTAATATACTACTTTTTTGTCATGCACTTTTTATGTTGCACATTAATTGCAGCGTGCGGCATTCACTTATTTTGGAAATATCTTATTTAGCATTTATTTAGCATTAGCAAAGGGGCTAGTAACAGATGCATATGTTCAGGAATCAGGTGTTTTATCTGGGTGAAGCAGAGACATGGAAGTAAATCTGAAGAGACAGTCATGTTACTGTGTCCAGGTCTGACCTGAACTGCAGTCTGTCCCTGCTGATATGAGTTTGTTGAGGTAGATGGGGTGTGTAATAGAAAAGCTTTTGCTTGAGGAAAGCCACGATGATCTTTAGGATCTGTGACTTTTATTTCATGCCTCTAAGAAGTGAACGGACAGCTATCTTTATGTCAAGAAGGTTTTCGTTATTGCTGTATATCATTGTTGCATTTAGGAAGACCAGCACAAAAGGATGTTGAAGAAACAGTTCAGTTTAAATGCAATTTAAGTGATGTACCTCGTTGTCAATCAGTGTTTGCATGGAACAAACTCCACTTACAGGAATTAGATTTGGATGTAGTTGAAAAGTGAAAGGGTCTATGTGAGACCCTTTTCTAGTTTAGACCACAGCTCAACTGTCTTCCAACCATATAATCCTAATCCAAATCCAGTAGTTATTTTGTCCGCCACAGTAAACTTAATGTGTGTGTGTGTGTGTGTGTGTGTGTGTGTGTGTGTGTGTGTGTGTGTGTATATGTATATATATATATATATATATATATAATGTATTTAATTTAATGCTTTTTAATGTTGTTTTTGTCACACACCTCACTCTTTTTTAACAATATTAACAATTTTTTCCCCCCAATATTTTACTGATGTTTTTATTAAATAAATGTTTTAAATATGCATATTTTTGGGATCCACATTTTTCATCTTTCATTATATAAACAGGATTATAAATATAAAATGATAAAATTACCTTTCTATTAGCAAAAATATATGGAAATTATACATATATAATTTAATGTGTAAATGCACTTTTACTGGAAAATACTTTATTTTTAACCAAGTGTAACTGAGAACTCTATTACAAGTCATTTTTAAAATTTAGACAAAGCTTTATCTATTAGCAGCTCAATAACACTACCTTGGTGACATATTGATGTCAGCAGAATTCCCATCAACAAAGTTCAATACATAACAGAAATCAAATGTTTCGTTTTACAGGAAATATAATCTGCATCTGCAATGTGGTTCTGTCAACTGGCCTGAAATTCTGAAACACACACTGGTCGCTGTCCTTATTGTTGAGCTCTGGTCTTTCTCAGCACAGATAAGCTGCTTTAATGTGCTCTCTCCATCACGGGGTGTGCAGCACAGCTGTGCGTGTAGCAGCTGTTAGGTAGGCACGATTTGCATAATAGCATTTTCAGTTCATAAGAGTCAGCGTGTGTGTTCGTTCGTGTGTTTTGATATGTGGTATTGCTTGCCAACAACTGGCAAGCCTGCATCTCCAGGTCTCTCCGGAGAATCAAGTGTTTGCGGGATATTGGAATACTCCATCAGGGAATATGTCAGTGTCGCACCAAAGCATCCAATTACTGGCAAGTTCAACAAAATCACACACAGATCCTTGATTTCAACTCGATTTCTCTTTTTTCTTAATGGGCTTTGTCATTTTACCTACATTTTCTTAGTTTTGCTCAGCTGTTTCTTTTTGGCCCTAATCAGAAAGCAATTTGTTTTCTGCCATTTAGAGGTTCACTGGAGACTGTTTAGCCAACCATGAAGATCAAAATCATTATCGGTGGCTGTTTTAATGTCTTCCACAGAAGCAGTAGTTTGATTGTAACCTCTCTCATCTTCAGAGTATTAATTGCACGTTTGATGTCTTGGTGTTTTATTGTGTGTCAACAGATACTGATTGGTCCAGGAATGGGTAATATGGATTGTCAGTAGGACTGGATGTTACATTTACATTTATGTATTTTCCAGACATTAAAGGGGTCATATGATGCGATTTCAATTTTTCCTTTCTCTTTGAAGTGTTACAAGCTCTTGGTGCATAAAGAAGATCTGTAAAGTTGCATAGACTAAAGTCTCAAATCCAAAGAGATATTCTTTATAAAAGTTAAGAGTTAACCACGCCTACCTAAAACGGCTCGTTCTAACACGCCCCCACATATCTACCTCACTATGTGGGAAGATTTGCATAACGCCGCCCAAATGTGCACGCAAAGAAAGAAGGCGTAACTTTTATTCTCACTGTAGTATTGTTGCTGCCGCCATGTCGTGAAGACGCTGTGTGCTTTGTTGTGAAAGCGAAATTACTTTGTTTGGCCTTCCAAAAGAAGACACGACTACAAATCAGTGGTTAAGTTGTATTTACAACACTGTTCCAGAACAGTTTAACCTAAATATCCAGATGTGTGCAGCACATTTTATGGAGGACTGTTTCCTGATCCTGGTAGAGTAGACAACAGTGCCGGCAGTTCTGACTCACAGACTGTAAGTACGTTTTCATGTAAAGGATTTGCCACTGACGATTCAAACGCGAGTTTTGAGCAGTGTAGAGTAGCGCTTGTTGTTTGTCATTTCTCCAAACACAAATGCAGACAGGGTTTTATGTTTACGTGGCGCGATGCAACGCAACGCGTAAAAAGACAGTAAAAATCATTATAATCAGTAACTATGTCCCCACTGGATGCAACAAATGCCTCATTTATAATGGGTTCAGCGTGACAGCACACATAAACTCAGAAGAAACACACTGAGGTAAAGATTCAAAATGTTTAGTTTATTCATAACATGATATAGTTAAATAACACCATGACAAGTGAGCTATTTTACTCCATATTCTCACTACGCAAAACAAACAAACATTCAAAACACCTACAGAATGCACGCATTACGTGAAGTCTAGCGCTCTGCCTGATCACTGCATGATTCAGTCTATTAAAATACATTCAGAATGATCACAAATTCAAGACATGGGGGCAGAAAATGTGTATATTTATACTCAAGTTCACACGGAAGAGTGCCTTTTTTTCTCCAAAAATTACCATATACAAATGTGATATTGATTTTTTACAACAGTTCAATAAACTAAACGTTTTATTAAGAGACTTACGTTTTAGACACCATATTGCCTGTTTTTGCACTATTTCGCCAACAAAAATAATTCCAAACAAAGCCACAGCGCTGTTTTGCGTCTTTGAGCAACATGACGGTGTTTCGTTACTGAATGAATCAACTATTTAAATGATTCGTTTCAGTCGCAGTGACTCACTTAACAGTGACTTGCTGCCACCTACTGGTGGTTTTAATTTCACATTTAAAGTATCTTTTCATTTTTTTTTATTATTTCAAATATCATTATTCAATGTTTTATGTTTAATATATAAAAACATTATTTATGCATTTGTAACGGCAGGTTAAATGCATTAATGTTCTGCATTAAACAGTGTGTAAACGCATCTAAATGCCACTTCAGGTGCAGCTTATGTCTGGATTGCAAAGATGAATTTGGTTGATACTGATTTCATTTGCTTGGTAACAGCCCAAATGTCTTATTCTTATTCACTGATTAAATGTAAGAATTTGACTCAAAAGATAATGAACACTTATAGAAAAATGGCTTTATAAAGGTAAAATGCCCATAGAAAAGTTCACTGTATATCATAGTAATAAATACCATTTATTACAGCATTGATATTTTGTTTTCTTTTTAATATATACACATTAAATATTACATATATGTATGTAATAAAATGTGTATTTCCATTACATTTTTCATATAAGGTGGTATTAAAAAGGTCTTAAATTGAACTTGTTCAAGTCTGCAGAAACCCTGAACACACCTCGCTTTTCAGACCGATGAGCTTTGTAAAAATCTACGCGTTTCAGAAAGGCGGGGCATAGAGGAGAAACAATAGTGTACAGTATGTGGAAAATAATGTTTTTTTTTACTTTAAACCGCATAAACACATTTCATTACACCAAATACACAAAATAATGTTCTTTTTAGCAGCATCATATGACCCCTTTAAAGGGTGTTTTTGCTCATTCTAAAGGATGTTGTTCATCTCTACCAAAATCTAGAGTCATAACTACTATATATCAGCCATTACTCCATTACTCTAGTCTTCAGTGCCACATGATCCTTAAGAAGAATATATACACTACTATATGGACAAAAGTATTGGACCTCCTTACCATTACACCAGCAGGCTCTCAATGACAATGCATTCTAAGTATATAGCCATTTGCAGCTATAACAGCTTTCAATTTTCTGGAAAGTTTTTGGAGGGGTTTTGTGGAATTTTTTTCCTGTTCATCCAGATGTTGGACGAAAAGGCCTGGCTCTGTTCCACTTCATCCCAAAGGTGTTGGGTGGGGTTGAGGTCAGGGCTCTATGCAGTCCAGTCAAGTTCTTCCTCACCAAGCTCATCCAACAATGTCTTTATGGATCTTGCTTTGTGCACTGGGGCACAGTCATGCTGGAATAGAAAAGGACCTTCCCCAAACTGTTCGCACAAAGTTGGAAGCATAGCATTGTCCAGAATGACTTGGTATAGTGAAGCATTAAGATTTCCCTTCACTGGAAATAGGGCTGGACAATAATTCAATATCAATATGTATTGCGATATAATTTTTTTCAATAACAGTGATATGATTTTTAAACACGGTTCCGATATTTCATACATTGATTTATTTGTGGCGTTTGACTTCGTTGAATAAACAAGAGCTCTGCATGTTTCAAAATAAAAACACGTCGTGGGTGTTTTATATGAATGTATCTCTGAAGGGAAAGGACTGTCTTCAGAAAAGTTTCGATGGCATTTTCATTTTATCTGATAAAGAAGCGTTCATGAGCAGAGCTCATTTGATTACAGCCGTTACTGGAGAAACCGCTAGTTCTACTGCTCTCAAAGCGCCTCCTGCTGGCAGACAATCAGTTTGCATTTTCAATAATAAGCCCGTCTCCAGCAACATGTTTTTGTTGTAGCTCTTTTTTGTTTGTTTTGTTTTCTGCAGCAACTCAGAGCACTTTTCATACACTTTATACTGGCTAAAACACATTTGTTTCAATCTATAAGAATAATCAGCCTACACTACCAGTCAAAAGTTTTTGAACAGTAAGATTTTTTTTTAAGAATTCTCTTCTGCTCACCAAGCCTACGTTTATTTGATCCAAAGTACAGAAAAAACAGTAAAATTGTGAAATATTTTTACTATTTAAAATAACTGCTTTCTATTTGAATATATTTTAAAATATAATGTATTGCTGTGATCAAAGTTGAATTTTCAGCATCATTACTCCAGTCTTCAGTGTCACATGATCCTTCAGAAATCATTCTAATATGCTGATCTGTTAATTATCAATATTTAAAACAGTTGAGTACATTTGGTTTCAGGATTCTTTGATGAATAGAAATAGATTCTTTATCTGAAATAAAAAGCTTTTGTAACATTATACACTCTACCATTCAACATCTTGGAGTCAGTAAGATTTCTTATCTTTCTTTTTTTTTTTTAAAGAAATTATAGAAATGAATACTTTTATTTAGCAAGGATGCTTTAAATTGATCAAAAGTGATGATAAAGACATTTATAATGTTACAAAAGATTTCTATTTCAGATAAATGCTGCTCTTCTGAACTTTTTATTCATCAAAGAAACCTGAAAAAATTATACTCAGCTGTTTCTCAACATAATAAATTATTTTTGAGCAGCAAATCAGAATATTAGAATGATTTCTGAATGATCATGTGACTGGAGTAATGATGCTAAAAATATAGCTTTGAAAGTTATGTAAATGGTAAAACTATTTCAAAATGTTACTGTTTTTGCTGTACTTCGGATCAAATAAATGCAGGCTTGGTAAGCAGAAGAGAATTCTTTAAAAACATAAAAAATCTTACTGTTCAAAAACTTTTGTCTGGTATGTTAGCCTATAGTTTGAAGTTAAAGATATTAATATTAATTAGGTGAGTCTGAGACGATTATATGACAGTGATTTCACATTTCTTGTTTGTAAGACTAAATACAAATAAAAGGTGAACATTAAATATTAATGAAATATTTTCTAAAATATTATATGGTTTTATATGAGGTGTCATAGACTTGGCAAACTAATTTTTCATAAGTTTGTATGCACAGACATTTGTTGTGGGCGTTCTTGGCAGTTTTTACGAGGCTTTTTTTAAATAGTGTTCATATCGATATCAGAATTATATCGTTCCAACCGAAATGAAGAAATATATCATGATATAAATTTTGGCCATATCGTCCAGTCCTAACTGGAAATAAGGAGCCCAGCCAAACCACTAAAAACAGCCATCATTCCTCCTCCAACAAACTTTACAGTTGACAAAGTGCAGTCAAGCCGGTGATGTTCTCCTGGCATCTGCCCAAACCCAGACTCGCCTATCAGACTGCCAAACAGAGAAGTGTGATTCCTCACTGTACAGAACAGCTTTTCACTGCTCCAGAGTCCAGTGGTGACGTGCTTTATACACTCCATCCGATGCTTGGCATTGTGTTGGTGATTTGAGGCTGGCATGCAGCTGCTCAGCTTTGGAAACCCATTCCATGAAGCTCCTGCTACACAGTTTTGCTGCTGATAGTACTGCCAGTGGAAGTTTGTAACTCTTCAGCTGTAGAATCAGCAGAATGTTGGCGACTTTACGCACCATATGCCTCAGCACTCAGTAACTCCGCTCTGTGACTTTACGTGGTCTTCTACTGGGTTGCTGCTGTTCCTAAATGCTTCCAATTTTCAATAATACTACTTACAGCTGACTGTGTAATGAAATTGAAAGCAGGGATGAAATCAAAAATTAAATCAAAATTGTCATTAATTACTCACCCTCATGTTGTTCCAAACCCATAAGATCTTTGTTCATCTTTGGAACACAAATTACGATATTTTTGATGAAATCCGCGAGCTCTCTGACCCTCCACAGACAGCAAGGTACCAGGAACATTCTGCCCTACAAAGGCAAAAGACCTTAACTCGCCAGAGTGTGAAACTGAGAAAAATGACTTTAAAGTTTTTTACTTGTCCAGCCAAACTAATTATAGGTAGGACACTGGAAATTTGGCAATAAGATGTTTTAGTAATGAAAATTATCTACGTTAAAAAATCGTGAGCTCAAACTTGATTTTTACCTCTGGCAAAAGGCAGTGACTTCCACATTATCAATAATTGGTTGCTGATCATCATTTATCATCATCATGATCATCATCATAATCATTTACAAAATCGTTTTAGTAACACCTGTATAAAATCTAGTGATCATGGGCTGTCTCATATAGGCTATTGCATATAGTAATGTGACTGTATTAATGAAAAAAATATATATATATATATTTTTTTGGACTGTACCAAGCAGACTAAAAGTTAAACATGAGTGGATACCAATTTATTTGCTATGCTCATTAACGTGAAAAAAAGCTAGACATAGCATATTGCTTCTATGTTGACTTGTATGAAATAGCCTAACCTCAAAGAACGACTTGTGGATTGATGTGAACGCCAGCAAGCAGGAATAATGCTCAGAATGCTTGTGGATTAAACATCTCCGATGACGTTCATCGCCATGGATTGATTTTATCGGGTTACAAGAAAAGGTAGGATATGGATTTAATTGCGAACTGTTATTAGGCTACTGATTTTATGATTTATCATGCTAGCTACGGCATTCAAGTCCACACGTGTCCAGCAGGAAGTGACATCAACTAGAAGTGACAGCCTGGTGAATAATCTGCATTACAAAAAGAAAAAAAGAAATGTAAAGGTTATTCACAATTACATATTGCTGCCAAGGTATCTAGTCTTTACAGTGCTTTGTTATATGGAGCTGTTTGGTAGATCGTGATCTATCTAATTCGTTTGTCTACACCGTAATTAAAATGCGGCAGACTTTAATGGACAGGAAAACAAAAGCAGAACACCGTATAACGCCAAGCCAGCACCGTAACTTCATATTGACGCGCGGCTAAACAAAGTCAGAACGCCGTAACTCAGTTTGAGCGTTCCAAACAAAGTGAAAGAGCCGTAACTGGTGATATACGGTGCTCTGCCTAGGTTTCTCCGGGGCGTTTCAAAGATACGGTTGAGACGAC
>NW_015505339.1:1670768-1673503 GCF_001515645.1 Sinocyclocheilus grahami | reverse complement strand
AAGAAAAGGTAGGATATGGATTTAATTGCGAACTGTTATTAGGCTACTGATTTTATGATTTATCATGCTAGCTACGGCATTCAAGTCCACACGTGTCCAGCAGGAAGTGACATCAACTAGAAGTGACAGCCTGGTGAATAATCTGCATTACAAAAAGAAAAAAAGAAATGTAAAGGTTATTCACAATTACATATTGCTGCCAAGGTATCTAGTCTTTACAGTGCTTTGTTATATGGAGCTGTTTGGTAGATCGTGATCTATCTAATTCGTTTGTCTACACCGTAATTAAAATGCGGCAGACTTTAATGGACAGGAAAACAAAAGCAGAACACCGTATAACGCCAAGCCAGCACCGTAACTTCATATTGACGCGCGGCTAAACAAAGTCAGAACGCCGTAACTCAGTTTGAGCGTTCCAAACAAAGTGAAAGAGCCGTAACTGGTGATATACGGTGCTCTGCCTTGGTTTCTCCGGGGCTTTTCAAAGTTACGGTTGAGACGACCCATTATTTTCTCTGAAAAATAACAAAATTGACTCAAAATACTTATATACACATGATAAATGATGTCTTGAATGTCCCAAAAATATCAATAACTAATTTTCGAAAAAAATCAAGTTACGGTCTTTTGCCTTTGCACGGCAGCATTGGCAAAATAGTCCATGTGACATCAGTGGTTCAACCGTAATTTTATGAAGCTACGAGAATTTTTTTTTTTTGGGCAAAAAACAAAAATGACTTTATTCAACAGTTCTTCTCCCCCGAGTTACCATCTTTCATTTTTGGGTGATCTATCCCTTTAAGAGCTGTTTCCCAATACTGTTGTACATATAGTGTGTATACACTTGTACTGCAATAATATTTGTGTGGCATAATACAAAAATGTTTTTTCTTAATCAGTATTAATGTCTTGTTTTCCAGTTAACATTTCTCAACATCCTGATCCTAAACGAAAATGACAATCTATTCAGTGTTGTTTTCAGAGATGTCTAAAAGAATTTAATGAGCTTCATGCTTAAAATGAGAAAACAAATCTTTTCTATTTTTCTTACTACATTTTCTTATTTCTCTGAAAAAAAAATATTTTGTTCCCCTCAATAAATGTGTCTTTTTGTAAGGATGTTAAGATATTCTGGAAAACACGCTAACCTTGCAGCAAGACCAAACTGTTGTGTTGTTAAACTATGGCCTTTTTACACACCTAGATTGAGAATAACCAGAGAATCTGGCCCAGAAAGTCATCCTTGGACTCTGTGTGTATGAAAACTTCAGTTGCCATAGAGATTGCACATCCGCCTTCTAAAATTCACAAGAACTGTGACCAGTCAGTGTGGGAAGAAGACGTATAGGTTTCTAAATCGGTGAAATGGCACTATACATCAGTTCCATCTTGTATTGATCAAGCTCTCTGCATCGTTTCATCGCCGACTTCTGTTCTGCAAATCACACGCTTTCACTGATCTCCCTCTATCACATTTTACCAAATCATGAACCAATATCAGCCAGCCCGATGAATCGATGTGCTTACTGAGGCATGATGGTTATGAATCGTTTGTTACTTGGCAACTAGAACCCACATACAGGTCAAAATACAAGTACTTAAAGCGAGCCGCTTCCCAGATGGCTCTGCTCATCTGTGGAGGGTTGTGTGACAGTGGTGTGAGTTTCACCACGATACTGTACGTGCACAATGTGAGTGAACCAGGCCCCTCGACTTGTTCGGCCTGATATGCTACGTGTTGTATTGTGTCACGGCTCCTGGCGCTCTGAAGCATGGCGGATCCCGGCATCAACTTTCACATGTGTGTATCCCAGATATAAGGCCATTTTGAAATCATCAGCCTCCGTAAATAAATGGTTTATTGCAGTGGTTCTCAACTTTTTGTAAGTACTGGATCCCCCTTATTTCTCAAACTATCCTTGTAGACCCCCCACCTACAGTGTTTTTGTGTTGTCCATTTTTCTTAGATTATCTGGAGTGTCAGGTCCACTGGTATGGCCATCAAGTTTTTTAAGCCACCTGTCCATAGGCCGATCTTGATAATTATTATAATTTTTTTTTTGGCAATACATTACCCCAGAAATAATTGCGAGAAATATTATTGTAATTTTATGCCACTGGCTATAATGGGCATAGCTTTATTAATAAATTTAATAATTATTCTGTCTGAAATACTGTCCTATCCTAATAAAGGCAAAATGCCAAAAATAAATCTTTAAAAAAAAGTAAATATGCATACTTAAACTTATCACAGTCATGTCCATATATCATATGATTAGTCGATATAGTAGTTATCATGACAGACCTAACTATTCTACGGACCACTAAGGGTAGGCATACCCCTTGGTTGAGAAACACTGGTTTATTGAGTTTAAAAATCACTTTGTGCATTTTGTCTCCACAAGTTTGGTGACCCTGCTGTTTGATCTTAAGAGGAGCTGACACAGACGAAGCCTCTCGCTCCACTTGAGTTTTGCATTGTCCAGGGTTGTATGGAATGCGTGATGGAATTGGCGGCTGAGTTTGAATAAGTGTGGCATGTAAGCCTCCCACTGCCCACTCGCCCCAACCTTCACCGTTTAACTGGAGACATAAAAAGCCATGGATACAGAAGAAACTTCCCTCTAACTAGTATACAGTCGTGGTCAGAATTATTGGCACCCTTGGTAAATATGATCAAAGAAGGCTGTGAAAATAAATCTGCATTAATCATTTTGATCTTTTATTTAAAAAAT
>NW_015505339.1:1659382-1663610 GCF_001515645.1 Sinocyclocheilus grahami | reverse complement strand
TGTCATTAATTACTCACCCTCATGTTGTTCCAAACCCATAAGATCTTTGTTCATCTTTGGAACACAAATTACGATATTTTTGATGAAATCCGCGAGCTCTCTGACCCTCCACAGACAGCAAGGTACCAGGAACATTCTGCCCTACAAAGGCAAAAGACCTTAACTCGCCAGAGTGTGAAACTGAGAAAAATGACTTTAAAGTTTTTTACTTGTCCAGCCAAACTAATTATAGGTAGGACACTGGAAATTTGGCAATAAGATGTTTTAGTAATGAAAATTATCTACGTTAAAAAATCGTGAGCTCAAACTTGATTTTTACCTCTGGCAAAAGGCAGTGACTTCCACATTATCAATAATTGGTTGCTGATCATCATTTATCATCATCATGATCATCATCATAATCATTTACAAAATCGTTTTAGTAACACCTGTATAAAATCTAGTGATCATGGGCTGTCTCATATAGGCTATTGCATATAGTAATGTGACTGTATTAATGAAAAAAATATATATATATATATTTTTTTGGACTGTACCAAGCAGACTAAAAGTTAAACATGAGTGGATACCAATTTATTTGCTATGCTCATTAACGTGAAAAAAAGCTAGACATAGCATATTGCTTCTATGTTGACTTGTATGAAATAGCCTAACCTCAAAGAACGACTTGTGGATTGATGTGAACGCCAGCAAGCAGGAATAATGCTCAGAATGCTTGTGGATTAAACATCTCCGATGACGTTCATCGCCATGGATTGATTTTATCGGGTTACAAGAAAAGGTAGGATATGGATTTAATTGCGAACTGTTATTAGGCTACTGATTTTATGATTTATCATGCTAGCTACGGCATTCAAGTCCACACGTGTCCAGCAGGAAGTGACATCAACTAGAAGTGACAGCCTGGTGAATAATCTGCATTACAAAAAGAAAAAAAGAAATGTAAAGGTTATTCACAATTACATATTGCTGCCAAGGTATCTAGTCTTTACAGTGCTTTGTTATATGGAGCTGTTTGGTAGATCGTGATCTATCTAATTCGTTTGTCTACACCGTAATTAAAATGCGGCAGACTTTAATGGACAGGAAAACAAAAGCAGAACACCGTATAACGCCAAGCCAGCACCGTAACTTCATATTGACGCGCGGCTAAACAAAGTCAGAACGCCGTAACTCAGTTTGAGCGTTCCAAACAAAGTGAAAGAGCCGTAACTGGTGATATACGGTGCTCTGCCTTGGTTTCTCCGGGGCTTTTCAAAGTTACGGTTGAGACGACCCATTATTTTCTCTGAAAAATAACAAAATTGACTCAAAATACTTATATACACATGATAAATGATGTCTTGAATGTCCCAAAAATATCAATAACTAATTTTCGAAAAAAATCAAGTTACGGTCTTTTGCCTTTGCACGGCAGCATTGGCAAAATAGTCCATGTGACATCAGTGGTTCAACCGTAATTTTATGAAGCTACGAGAATTTTTTTTTTTTGGGCAAAAAACAAAAATGACTTTATTCAACAGTTCTTCTCCCCCGAGTTACCATCTTTCATTTTTGGGTGATCTATCCCTTTAAGAGCTGTTTCCCAATACTGTTGTACATATAGTGTGTATACACTTGTACTGCAATAATATTTGTGTGGCATAATACAAAAATGTTTTTTCTTAATCAGTATTAATGTCTTGTTTTCCAGTTAACATTTCTCAACATCCTGATCCTAAACGAAAATGACAATCTATTCAGTGTTGTTTTCAGAGATGTCTAAAAGAATTTAATGAGCTTCATGCTTAAAATGAGAAAACAAATCTTTTCTATTTTTCTTACTACATTTTCTTATTTCTCTGAAAAAAAAATATTTTGTTCCCCTCAATAAATGTGTCTTTTTGTAAGGATGTTAAGATATTCTGGAAAACACGCTAACCTTGCAGCAAGACCAAACTGTTGTGTTGTTAAACTATGGCCTTTTTACACACCTAGATTGAGAATAACCAGAGAATCTGGCCCAGAAAGTCATCCTTGGACTCTGTGTGTATGAAAACTTCAGTTGCCATAGAGATTGCACATCCGCCTTCTAAAATTCACAAGAACTGTGACCAGTCAGTGTGGGAAGAAGACGTATAGGTTTCTAAATCGGTGAAATGGCACTATACATCAGTTCCATCTTGTATTGATCAAGCTCTCTGCATCGTTTCATCGCCGACTTCTGTTCTGCAAATCACACGCTTTCACTGATCTCCCTCTATCACATTTTACCAAATCATGAACCAATATCAGCCAGCCCGATGAATCGATGTGCTTACTGAGGCATGATGGTTATGAATCGTTTGTTACTTGGCAACTAGAACCCACATACAGGTCAAAATACAAGTACTTAAAGCGAGCCGCTTCCCAGATGGCTCTGCTCATCTGTGGAGGGTTGTGTGACAGTGGTGTGAGTTTCACCACGATACTGTACGTGCACAATGTGAGTGAACCAGGCCCCTCGACTTGTTCGGCCTGATATGCTACGTGTTGTATTGTGTCACGGCTCCTGGCGCTCTGAAGCATGGCGGATCCCGGCATCAACTTTCACATGTGTGTATCCCAGATATAAGGCCATTTTGAAATCATCAGCCTCCGTAAATAAATGGTTTATTGCAGTGGTTCTCAACTTTTTGTAAGTACTGGATCCCCCTTATTTCTCAAACTATCCTTGTAGACCCCCCACCTACAGTGTTTTTGTGTTGTCCATTTTTCTTAGATTATCTGGAGTGTCAGGTCCACTGGTATGGCCATCAAGTTTTTTAAGCCACCTGTCCATAGGCCGATCTTGATAATTATTATAATTTTTTTTTTGGCAATACATTACCCCAGAAATAATTGCGAGAAATATTATTGTAATTTTATGCCACTGGCTATAATGGGCATAGCTTTATTAATAAATTTAATAATTATTCTGTCTGAAATACTGTCCTATCCTAATAAAGGCAAAATGCCAAAAATAAATCTTTAAAAAAAAGTAAATATGCATACTTAAACTTATCACAGTCATGTCCATATATCATATGATTAGTCGATATAGTAGTTATCATGACAGACCTAACTATTCTACGGACCACTAAGGGTAGGCATACCCCTTGGTTGAGAAACACTGGTTTATTGAGTTTAAAAATCACTTTGTGCATTTTGTCTCCACAAGTTTGGTGACCCTGCTGTTTGATCTTAAGAGGAGCTGACACAGACGAAGCCTCTCGCTCCACTTGAGTTTTGCATTGTCCAGGGTTGTATGGAATGCGTGATGGAATTGGCGGCTGAGTTTGAATAAGTGTGGCATGTAAGCCTCCCACTGCCCACTCGCCCCAACCTTCACCGTTTAACTGGAGACATAAAAAGCCATGGATACAGAAGAAACTTCCCTCTAACTAGTATACAGTCGTGGTCAGAATTATTGGCACCCTTGGTAAATATGATCAAAGAAGGCTGTGAAAATAAATCTGCATTGTTAATCATTTTGATCTTTTATTTAAAAAATTCACATAAATCTAACCTTTCATTGGAGAATAAGAATTTAAAATGGGGGGGGGAAATATCATTATGACATAAATGTTTCTCTCAAATACACGTTGGACACAATTATTGGTACCTCTAGAAATGTTTATGAGTAAAATATCTGTGAAGTATATTCCCATTCATATTTACAATTTTGAGCATACCAGGGTGATCATGAACATGAAATTATCCAGCCATGTCTTCCTGTTTCACAGGAATATAAATAGGAGGAAAAATAAAGGCCAAATTCCGTTAATCATCCATCACAATGAGAAAAAACAAATAATATATTTCTTATGTGCAGCAAAAGATAATTGAGCTTCACAAATTAGAAAGTGACTTTAAGAAAAGAGCTAAAGCAGTGAAAATTCCCATTTCCACCATCAGGGCAATAATTAAGAATTTCCAATCAACAGAAAATGTTACAAATCTGCCTGGAAGAGGACGTGTGTCTATATCGTCCTAATGCACAGTAAGGAGGAGAGTTTGAGTGGCTAAAAACTCTCCAAGGACCACAGCTGGAGAATTGCAGAAAATAGTTGAGTCTCAGGGTCAGAGAACCTTTAAAAAAAAATCAAACAGCACCTACACATGTTGTTTGGGAGGGTTTCAAGAAAAAAAATCAAGAAAAGAAAATGCTCTCATCCAAAAACAATCCCCAGCATATTCAGTTGTCAGACACGACTGGAACTTCAAATGG